>NW_017100442.1:122455-134132 GCF_001263275.1 Habropoda laboriosa | reverse complement strand
AAAAATTAACATATTTATTTTTCCCTCTTAAAAATTTCACAAATTAATTTTTCTCTCCCAAAAGTTTCACAAATTTATTTTTCTTTCTCAAGAATTTCACAAATTCATTTTTCTTTCTCACAAATTTATTTTCCCCTCCCAAAAATTCCACAAATTTCCTCTGCTTCGCACAAGATTTAAATCAGTAATCTAACCCTAACTTCACCATTGCCAGAGCATCTCCACTTCTCTCAGAGCTTCTAAATGTAAACTATACCTTGGAGCAGCGCTATTCCAGCGTATCAGCAACCAATTGCCCAGGGATTCATTACAATCTGAAGACACCGATACCAAGCCACATTTCCATGCTTGTTACCCACTATGTGCCTTTGCTACCGTCCAAATTATTGACCGCCAATCAGTCTTTTACCTGGTCAGCTGAACATCGTGTCCATCTCTTGATGAAGCTACATCCAACGTCGGAATAATGTTTCATATGGCTTGCACTGGACAAACGAGAAGGGACCAGGTTGATGTGATCTGATAAAGGATCATTTCAAAGCAACACACTCTGATACCATACATACGACGATCCGAGGAATCATTGAAATCCTTAAATCCTTCGACACCAAACGACTCTAAAATTTTTACAGAACAAAGCTAACAATGCAATTGATAATTTTGATACGAGACTCTGCTTTTGGAGAATATTAGCTACCAACGGGACAGGAGTTTCGAAATCTAATATCGATTTGATCGAGAACGATATCCCCAAGGGCTACGAAACTTCTAGTTCCAGACATCAGGACCAGCAATGTTAATTAAAGGAAGCTGATTAGGTTACATCGAGCAACGTCCATTTACAATTTCGTGTTGCTGTCTGGACTCTTTATTGATGCTTCTTGTTGATGCATTCCATTTTGATGTGTAAGTATATTGACTATTATTTTTGTGTTCATAAACGGAGACTTGTGTAAGAGAAGAGAATATGAGACAATGTGAGCTATTAATATTATATATATATGTACATTAAAGAAGTTCAACAAACTTCGCCTACGTGTTCAGACGATCATTCTAAGCAAACATTGCCATATACATTATATGGATATCATTCGTTTCGTTAGTCAGTTATATAGAAAATAATATATTGGTATTCCGTAAGGAGTTCAAAAAACTTGACCCACGTGTTAAGCAGGTGATTCTGGACAAAAAATGTCATATACACTATAGGTCTGTTTCCTTTCGTTAGTCAATTATATTGAAAATAATATATTAAGCAGGCTTACAGTGAAACAATACTTCCAACGTATTTACTTTAACCTACTTTTGATGTACAAATTATTTTTTGCAGATCATGCCCAGAACCCGTTCCTCTCAAACTTCTAAAGACATTTTGGAGAGTAGAATGGTAAGGAACTGTGCGATCAGGGTATCATTATTAATACTCAGCTACCATAGGTCTACTTAACGTCAGAGAAACCTTATATGGATATTATATCGGCATATTCTGTATTTGAAAAAGAACAAGGCAATGATGCACACTGTCAAACTAACAAAATCAACTTTAAAACGTAGACTGAATAACCTGCACAGGCTTTCATCGTTAGGAATCATCCTTGCTCCCGACGTCAGCATAAACAAAGCTTATCTCGGTAACAAAACGAATGGGACCTATAGTGTACATGACATTTTTTGTTCAAAACCACCTGCTGAATGCGTGGTGGGCGAAGTTTGATGAATTCTTTACCGGACACCTTGTATACAGGGTGTCTGTTTTATCTCAATACAGCGAAATATCTTTTCAGGAAGTGATGTTAGGAAAAAAATGTTTTAACAAAAGTTGCTTGGTACGAGGGGAAAAATTATGCGGTATAAATATTTTTTTTGTCCGGGTATGGTGGGGGAGACTTCAAAGTCAGATTAATTTTTTTGCTACTATAATATGATAGTGTATGTTAAGACGAATCCAACGAGGTGCGAACAAAGTCATTTCCTTTGATAAAACAGACACAAGCGACAGTGAGGAACGTATGGTGGTCCGGCTCCCGGTTTTTCGCAATTTTACGACCTTCCATGAAAGGAAATGACTATGTTCGCACCTCGTTGAACTCGTCTTAACATACTCTATCTATCGTACTGTATATAAAAAAATATAGCATTTCATTTAAAAAAATTAAACTGACTTTGAAATCTCCCCCAACATATCCGGTACAAAAAAATATTTATACCGCATAATTTTCCCCCTCGTACCAAACAACTTTTGTTAAAACATTTTTTTCCTAACATCACTTCCTAAAAAGATATTTCACTGTATTGAGATAAAACAGACACCCTGTATATTAAGAGAATATGAGAAGAGAATTGACGAGTGACTGAATTTGAATTAAAAGTAGACTTGTACATTTCTCAGTTGCTTCAAACTGAACAAATAAATTTTTAATCTTCAGAAAAATTTTAAAAATTGTTTCAATATATCCGTTCCAAATTATTCCTGAAGGTGTAAAGTGTTTATTATTATATTTGAAGCATGCACGATTTCAAAATTAGAAAACTCCTTAATTACTCTACGTTAATTTCACCATTATACTGACCCACGAAGCGTAAACTCTCGAAATAAATCGGAAAGCCCGTGGACGTTTTAAAGAAGAAGCTCAGGCAAGATCGTCTTATAATGAAACTTTCAAAGAGGGTTTATTTACAACGGACAGGGCTGCGGCGATGCAATTAATGAAATATCAAACTTGACTAAACGGTTCGATCGAAATCCGCTTAGCAGTCCTCTTTCTCTTCGGCGACGTGTCGCCAGATGTATTTTCTCGCCGCGTTCTCCACCACGAGGAATGCAAAACTGAAAATCCGAGATAAATGCGATACCGTTATCCATCGAACGCGAAGTATCGTTGACCAAAGCAGCTGTGTTTCAGACAAAACTCAGCCATCGACAAAGTGAAAATATGTTTACGGCGTAAAATGAGGAGGATCAAAGGCTCGGTGTACGAGGAATCGATCCTTTTGTCGCGATAGAAATCGTTGGAAATTTCATCTGGTTTGTTATACGTGATCAGTTTCGAGCAGAGAAAAAGTATCGATTTCCATGGACGGTGATGCAAGAGGGATTCTTTAAGATTGTAACGATTATCGCTGCAACCATCTTGATCTACTTTGCAGGGGATGAAACTGGAGTACTAAATTCTTCAGTTTCGTAAGTAACACTATTATGTATAACGTTGCGTAATCTGTAAAGGGCTACACTACCCTGAAGCGTCTAAAAAAAGAGAAGAGCTTTGAAATTGCTTTCTTAGGTAACTATTAAATGGAAAGTTTCAATTCTTTCAGAGGACATAAATGTAACCTTCAGCTTTTTTCTCCGATTTGTAAAAGGTAAAAGAGTTACACAATGAAGGAATTATTGCGGAACGTCTTCTGCTAGAAGGGAGAGCTTTAAACTTTATGATATATTTCGACCTAAAATTAGGATCAGAAAAGGTTTTCGTAAGTGGAGTGGAAAGGATTAAACCAGCCGTTTATTTTGATAATGGTGTAAGTCCATTTAAAAAAAAATCGAGATTATGCATAAATTGCACGTAAAACATGTTGTTAAATCTTACCATGAAATATCATAGAGCAAAACATTTTAAAAACATAAAACGATCACCTCTATACAAAACTTCTATACCCATAACCTGAGCTAAATATAAAGATAAAAGTGATTTATGTATTGCCTTATATTCCACCTGTGCACCACAATTAACCTAACTTTCGAGCTTTGTAGTATTTGCACGTTTTGGGCCGTCTAGACAAGGTTCGAAGGACCATCCAATGTGATTGGGACTTGTAAATTGTTCTATTTCTATCGCGTGATGTGAGCTGGTTGCTCCTTGGTTCTCCTTGTTCGTGGTGGTTGCACGACCACTGGACGACTGACTCTCCGACTGTTTAGTCGTAAAATTGAATAAACCTAAGGGAATCCTGTAGCCGGATTTATGGCTTCAAAAGTGGTTACGTCGCAGGCAAGTATTTTGTTTTCAACGGACAAAGGTGTCCCTTTTCGCGTTGCGTGCGACACTCGGTCACTAGGACTCGAGAGGCCATAAATCCTGAAGTCTCCAAGAGTTCAAAGGACCAAAGTGGGCCTCGATATTTCGTAGCTGGGCTCACTTTACGCGAGAAAGTCTCGACTTCGCGGAGACTCCACAGGATTCCCAAACATTCCGTCGCCGAACACCTCTTCGGTCTCTGTGCATCCCTTCCCTAAAATAGCGCGTTTAGGGCGTAACGGGAACGGGGTGTCAATGCATCGGAGAAAAACTGATTGGTGGAAAATCGTTTTGGAAATCACCAATCAGGGTGATTCGGCGAGGAACGCAGCTTTCGTGGAGACGGACCACGAAGGCTTGCGACAGTTCAAGATAGAAGGCCACAAGGCAATGTTCAAAATAGTAATCTCACCAAGAGACCATTATCGAACTCTAATTATTGAAATTAGTGTAACCAGTCCGGCGTAACAGTCGATAATAAAACGACCTAGCCAAGTTTGAAACCCTTTCCCACGTCAACAAGCCGTCGGGAGAAGTTTGCATCTAAACAACCTCGAAAGTTTCAATATTTGTCAGCACAAAAAACATAAAGTGAGACTACTAGTGATCGTTACTATTTTTGAGTCGATTAAAACGCGAACCCTTAAATATCTCAATATTTAGGAAAATGGAGTTACGCCACTATAAAAATAAACGGCTCAAATGAATCTTTAGAGATTAGTATAAGTGAGTCTTGGAATATCTTCAATTTTCGAATTTTAGAAGAATTTTCATATCTCGCGTTTATATTTAACTCTCAATTACCAAATACTATAATTTCCCAATTGTGAAATTGACAAATTTCTGCCAATAGTTGTACGAGAAAATCTTATAAATTATCGCTGACCTGTGAAAAACGGCCATTTGGACGGGACAAGAAAGGGAAAGGCGGCGACGGTGACATTTCTTCCTCGTGAAGGTATCGCTGGGTGGAGCAAGGAGTTAGCAGTTAAGAGTTAATGGCGGACCTTACAAGCGACCGTATTCCACATTCTTATTTTCCTCGTTACAGCTTACGACGGCGGACGGGAATTTGCTCAACGTGACTTTCTTCGACCATCTTGGTACGCTGTCGGGAAAGGATTTCACGAAATAATCGTAGAAATAAAGCGTACGGGTTAATGTTCCTTCGCCAGGTGTCGTTCCTTTTCTTTTTATCTACTTCAAACGGCCACACGTTCCTTAAACAAGCGTCTGAAAATTTACCGTGCCTTTTTAAAACGTGTGGACTTTGCTGATCGACGAATTTCGTCACGACCGACGATAAGAATTTCCGGTTCTAGAAATAACTTGGTTTTTATTCATGTTTTAAGTTTATTCTTAATGAAATCAGGAATTTAGTCTCCAGAGGGACATTCTTTCCGCATAAATAATATTTCAGTTCCTTCCGCCATACTCGATAATTATAAATATAATTGGTCATGAAAAATTTGCGACTTCCTTTTTACCGAGATAATGAAACATTGGATATCAATGTATTTGCAAAATGTATCAAACCTTACGTTTAAAAATTTTTCAAAGCATCACTTATTTTTCAGATGAGCTTAGATCGAGTACCTGCTTGTAAAGCGAACTTAATGCTGGATATCCATACCATTTTCCAGAATACCAATATGTGGGGTTTTTGATATGAAAGAGAGAATGTGGGGAGAGATGGGGAAATGGAGAGAGTTGGTTTGAATGGCCTAGAAATGAACAACGAATGAAAGACGATCGTGCGTGGCGCATTTGTTAATGTTTAGACAATAACATGGGTTGTCAAGCCGATCGCGACGTGTGTGTGGATGCATGTGTTGGGAAAAAAGAAGAAGGGTGTGTGTGTTTGACCAGAAATCGAGAAGCATAGAACCGTAAGAGAGCGAATTACATCATCGGTGAAAATAAAGATATTATTAGTGAACAGCACCGGCGACGCGTGGGGTTACTTTTATTCTAATAAACATAAAAAGTAATTAACGAAATCCCACAAATATTAGGTTGCTGTATAAGTTCTGTCACGAACGAATGACTAAATTTGTTGAAGAAAATCAAGAATTGTCTATTCATAACACTACATCAGAGATTGGAATTCAAAGTTCAAGTGTTGTAAAGGGTCTTCACGAAAGTGGATTTGTAGTTCAAAATACAACTGGATAATGCTGGTCACCGAAAAATTTACTGGACTCTGTCTGTGTTTCTCTTCGTGCTAGACAAATTCAAGAAGACTTTTCGCATCGCCTGATCACGGCAGATGAAAAGTAAGTTTTGTACCGTGATGTAACGGGGTAAAGACTTCGGTTAAAACCCGGACAACGTCCTTCGCAAACTAGCAAGAAGAATGTAACGATGAAAAAAGTAATATTGTGCGTACGGTGAAACGTGCATAGAATAATATATTACGTAAACTCTGATTTGTATTGTCAACAATTGGAAAAAGTGCAGCAAGAACTGCAAATTAAAAGACCATCCCTTGTGAATCTAAACGGCGTGCTGTACCTTCGCAACGCAGCACCACACGTGGCGATGGCGACGTAGGAAAACTATTGTTCAAATTAATTATTCGCGATATTTCCCGAATCTGGTATCAAGATTTTCACATTTTTCGATCACTACAAAACAGTTTAAACGAAAGAAACTTGAATAATTTTGAAACCATGAAAAGCGCAATACGTCCTTTCTTTAATAATAAATCCGAAGATTTTTACAGCTTCCACGTAGATGGAAAACTGTCGCAAATAGTGGTGGAAAATACATAGTTCGAAGGAAGTATAAACTATTCTCGAAAATCAGATTCAGTCACACTAATCCTTCCAAGTGTCTCGAAGAGGTCTAACAATGAAAGCCTAAATCCAGCTGACGGTCTCAGAAAGTGCCCGGCGATACTTTCAACGAAATCACCGAACAACGTCCTAAAATATTGCTTCCTGATGCCGAAAAGAAAAAAAATATATACCGAGCATCCTCATTCCAATATCTCACCACAATCAGCGTGAAATTGGCCGTGCATTCGTCGGCGGAACTTTTGATCCGTGGCGAAAAATCCAAGGGCGCCGGATGATTCCGTGCTAGGATCACTGAAGGAGGCCAGAGGAGAGAGATCGCGTTCCGCATGAGAACGTGGACTTCTCTCTTTTCCATCGGCGAAAACATCAAAGGACCCACTGGTCCACGCTTCGTGAACGGTCGAGGCGGCTAGAGGAAACTGAGAAAGAGAGAGAGAGAGATAAAGAGAGAGAGAGAGAGAGTTCATATAATTTACTTTTCGCTTCGACGGATTTCAATAGTATCGGAAATCTAACCACCCCTCCTCTTCCTCTGCCCCCCTCGCCGCCCTTACTGCTCTTCAGCGGTGCGTTCAGTGACGTCTACCATGGCGGTAATGACGTGGATCCACAAAGGCACGAAATTAGTTTCGAACGAGATTCGATTCTCCGCGAAACGACGGGGAAAAAGACGCGTGGAGTGAAACGAAGGGATGAGCCGCCGGAAACCAACCCCCTCTATCCTGTCTGCCCCCCTCTGCATCATTCCTCGTGGATATGCACCCTAACATTCAACGAAACCGGCAGCCTGGCTGATCAGGGATGATGGAATAAGAGGAACGAAGTTACGCAGGATTGACGTTAAAGAGAAATAATCTTGACAAGCCTCGAGACGGAGGATGCTGTGCGTCTTTCGGGGATGATTCTCTGCGGAGTTGTTCCTATTGCTTTTTCTGCGATTAAATATTTTACACAAAGCGGAGTGTATGAGACAGGTTTGTTGTTTCTAGGGTAGTTCTGTGTTTTGGAGTGGATTAGCGTTGGATGATTGTGTTCTTTTCTTTCCTTCCTTTTATTTCTGTAACGAGGTTTGTAGATGTGTTCCGTCGCGCAGACGGAGATTGCGAATGAGGTATCTGAGCAAGATTATGCAGTGATCTGTTGAGTTGTGTTAATCGTTATTAGAGAAGAAGAAAATCTTTGGCAAATTTGCTGTCTTTTTGGAAACGTGAACACAAAGAAGTGAATCAACAAAATTAGTCGTGGATACATCTGTACCTCAGAGGCAGACTGACCCAAGTCAGATTTCCAATCATACGCAAATTGATCGCCCAAATGATTACTTGCGTGTTGAAAAGATCTGAGCATCAAGGTCGGTCTCCAACTTTAAACTCTATCTTCCACAATAAAATGACCGAAATTTTATACAAGACTGTTAGGGGAAACCCGGCCAAAACCGGATGCATGCGTAAAACCGGGACCTACTATTATTTTGAAAACGGTTTAAAATATTCCAGCGTCAATGCAGCCAACAATTGACGTCACTTGGATTAGTAAATATGAATAATAATATATATTCTAAAGTTATGATACTTTCTGTGTTTGTGAGTGCTCTGACATAATTTTCACCGAATTACAAACTTCATAATTGCTGATGTTTAACCAACAGGGGTTTATGGCACGGATTCCAAGCGACGTTACTTTTGCGAAGTTACTTTTCTACAAGTTTTTTGATAACAATAGCCGGGCAAATCCGGCTTATTATCCGATGGCCGCGGAAATTCTTCACTTCTGCGGGCCACATGGTGACCCGGTACTTGCCTCTGCGCGTTCAGTAACGGTAAACACGCCATAAACCCGCAAAGTCGACGTCACGCGGGGCTGACGCCACTTTTGGGACCGTCTCTCCCTCTCTGCCACCGCCCTACTCTGCGGACCACGGTGGAGTGCACGAGGGCCTAGGAGAGCGGCTCTAGGGGATGAAAGGCCCATGATTTGCCGACAAGGTAAACTCCCTTTTTCGGCGAAAAGAGATATATGCAGTCAGTTCACGACATTCGAGAAGATTCTAATATACTTAGAAACAATCGACACCACTTTGAGCGCTCTAACACGCAATACTCGACATTCTTGACAGGTACGGAACGCATGGGGTCTTCGTTGACCGAGTTTATGGCACGCTCGCACGAGAAGGTTATTTTTGAGAACAAAGACGCTTCGTAGCTCCGCGAAAAAATAAGTAATTTCTTAGAGAACAATGCCTTTAGAATTTCGACTTATCCGCGTCCTCAATAACCGAAGACGTGTCATAAACCAGGTAGTCCTGAAAGGTCAAGCCACACGCGCGTATTAACGGCACTTTCGGCCGAGGGTTGACCTGGCGGGAATTTCCGACGCGTCACCGAAGGACAGCGAAGATGCCACGCACCCGCTCCTTCCAAGGAAAAGCGCGCTAAGGGCGCAATGGAAGGGTGAGTGCCACTCAAGGGGCACGTTGATTGGTAATTTGTGCGTACGTGAAAAACCAATCAGCGTGCCTTCTTGCACTTGGCGGGGGAGTCACGGCGACTCCGGTAAATTTTCGGGACTCGAGACACAATTCGCAAACAGTCACTCGTGCGAACAAGACGATCTCTCCAGCCGTTTCAAGTCCAAATCGAGTCTTAGACACAAAGTCGTCAATCGTTCGTGACGCACTCTACGTTTTGCTAACGTTCGAGCAAGGTAGATTTAACTAGTTACCCAAGATTAGTTTGGCGGGTAATAAGTCGTAACGCGAACAGTCTGAAACGATCAGACACGCGACGCGACGCGACAAGATGTGATGAAAGATTTTCGCGGAAGCGTTGGATGATTGTGTTCTTTTCTTTCCTTCCTTTTATTTCTGTAACGAGGTTTGTAGATGTGATGAAAGATTTTCGCGGAGATTGCGAATGAGGTATCTGAGCAAGATTATGCAGTGATCTGTTGAGTTGTGTTAATCGTTATTAGAGAAGAAGAAAATCTTTGGCAAATTTGCTGTCTTTTTGGAAACGTGAACACAAAGAAGTGAATCAACAAAATTAGTCGTGGATACATCTGTACCTCAGAGGCAGACTGACCCAAGTCAGATTTCCAATCATACGCAAATTGATCGCCCAAATGATTACTTGCGTGTTGAAAAGATCTGAGCATCAAGGTCGGTCTCCAACTTTAAACTCTATCTTCCACAATAAAATGACCGAAATTTTATACAAGACTGTTAGGGGAAACCCGGCCAAAACCGGATGCATGCGTAAAACCGGGACCTACTATTATTTTGAAAACGGTTTAAAATATTCCAGCGTCAATGCAGCCAACAATTGACGTCACTTGGATTAGTAAATATGAATAATAATATATATTCTAAAGTTATGATACTTTCTGTGTTTGTGAGTGCTCTGACATAATTTTCACCGAATTACAAACTTCATAATTGCTGATGTTTAACCAACAGGGGTTTATGGCACGGATTCCAAGCGACGTTACTTTTGCGAAGTTACTTTTCTACAAGTTTTTTGATAACAATAGCCGGGCAAATCCGGCTTATTATCCGATGGCCGCGGAAATTCTTCACTTCTGCGGGCCACATGGTGACCCGGTACTTGCCTCTGCGCGTTCAGTAACGGTAAACACGCCATAAACCCGCAAAGTCGACGTCACGCGGGGCTGACGCCACTTTTGGGACCGTCTCTCCCTCTCTGCCACCGCCCTACTCTGCGGACCACGGTGGAGTGCACGAGGGCCTAGGAGAGCGGCTCTAGGGGGTGAAAGGCCCATGATTTGCCGACAAGGTAAACTCCCTTTTTCGGCGAAAAGAGATATATGCAGCCAGTTCACGACATTCGAGAAGATTCTAATATACTTAGAAACAATCGACACCACTTTGAGCGCTCTAACACGCAATACTCGACATTCTTGACACACCAGCGCGGTCCAATCCGCAATAATCGACATCACAAATAAAGCGCGATCACCATCGCGACAATAAGTAGTTGGCAGATACACGTGCAATAATTACCAACGCCAACCCGACCTTCCAACCACAAAGAAGCGCGGGAAGCTGCGTTAACAGCTGATATTATTCAGGTAAATACTTTTTGGTATGAATTATGCTATTTGTCATGTGTTTAAGTATGAATATGTAAAAGGATTTTTTTCAATTCAGTAATCTGTAATATTTAAACAATTGCATACCGGGGTAAAATCGGATACCCGGTTTTAACCCAGATGTGCCCATGTTACAAACAGGTTAACATTATTAAAATAGTATTGCTTGATTGTGTTTTTTTATTCACAATATTTTAATTTAACCTTATTTTTAGACTCCAACAAAATGCCTTGTAATTACAAAAGAACCATAACACGGCAATTTTGGTGCATCCAGATTGAACGAAGGTTGGGTGCAGTGTATAATTTTCTCTGGGTGGGCTCATGAAATCTGCACTGGTTGGGAATGTAAAGAATCGGATAAATTTGAATTTTATAGATGTTAAGGAGAATTTTGGATACTGTATCCAACATATCCATCTTCTTTTCGTTTGCAAAAGTTTAATATAAGCTGTTGTTTAAAGGAAATGTCGCATTAATAAACTACATTTTCAATTTTTGTTCAATTATATTAATTTCAGAGTTATGCCATTTTATCTTCAAGGACCTGGCTTTACCCCAGTCTCCCCTACATAAAAATAAGTGAAAAATTCTATCCACTTGTAATTTTACAAGAAACGAATACAACGAATGGCAACATAAGATTACAGATATAAGTTCATACAATTCTTGATATGTTACTGCTATACATAGAATCTAAAGGTAATATTTCTTCGAATTTAAGAAAACGATTTGCCCTCCTCCCTGGTGAAT
>NW_017100442.1:114596-122443 GCF_001263275.1 Habropoda laboriosa | reverse complement strand
AATATTAAAAATTTTCTTATTCTATCTTTCTAAGAAAAATATTGCACAACCCAATATTATACATATTTCTCTCATTTTCTTACTAAACTTATCACTTTCCACCGAATATTATCACCATTAATGGGTTTACCTACCAAACAGCACCAAAAATACAATAAATGTAAAATATTTCAACCACAGTATCACGTAACCTTCCAATCTACCCAATACCAGAACAAAAGGAACGGTTAAAAATTTTTCAATTAAACTTTTCCGGTAAAAAAGCACGCGGAATAGGGAAAACGAGGAAGTTTAACGGTAATCCGATAATCGCCAGTTGAGCAGGGGCCAGTGGTCAACGGGAGCGGTCAGGCCTTAAGGTCGATTTGCAAATTATGCGCGTGCTCGGGAGGGACCGAGGCTGACGACATAACCCAATATTTATACAATTAAGCCGGTGGCTGCAAGGCGGGATGGCGAAATTTCGTTAGGCCAATCGGAGCGTGAAACCGTTCGCGGCTGAACCCTCCGTCAAAATGGCCCCTACTGCTGGATCAAAGATGGCGAACCACCCCGTCGTCTGGCTAATTTTTGTGAAAATTACGCAGAGACCCGGCCCACCACCCTTATTCGTCTGAAATGTCGAGGGTTCGTGGACGCCATCTTGCCTTTCTTTAATTGGGAGACTTCGATTTCGGCGATGTCGTCCCCTCGTTTATTTTAACAGCAATTTTCTCGTAGCCATAATTGAAAGTAATCAGAGAGTTTAAGGGAAAATTTCATTAGAACGTTTTCTCCTTCCAGTACAATGTTTTTTGTTTATTTACTTATTTCTAGAGGTGTGGATGCATCTGTGCGAAAAATAATATTGACAGAGTGGAGACAAAACAGATATATTTAGTATAAAAAATGTTTCGGCTGTCGAGACAATTGAATTGACAGAAATACGAGCCAGAGCTGTACAAAGAAATTTGTCGTGTGCTAACAAGGGATTTTGATGAAACTACGATATATAGTAGTTTTCAAAAAAATATACGACGCGTATTTTTTTATATCGGCAATCGTCCACAATGGAGTTCGGTTGCTGTCTCTGCTCCAGATACTCTAACAATAAGTATTTTCGTCGCTCGTCCAGTAAGCCGTCGAATTGCCTCTTCGTAATGTCCATGGCTTGCTGCTTCATGGCGGCCAGCAATTTGTCCTGATCTCGAATCATTCCAACAGTGAACTTTGCAGCCCTCTTCTCGAACTGAGCGTTTCGATTCTCCATGGGTTGCTGAATGTTTGGTTGAGGTATAGGTTGTTGAACGTTTTGTTGCTGAATAATCCTCACCTTTCAGGGCGATTTTCACACCTTCAACGCGGACGATTGCCGATAAAAAATGATACGTGTCCAATATTTTTTTGAGCACTACGATTTTGAGAATTATTCAATCGAGATTGTAGAGTGCAGAGTATTCGAGAGCACGAGTGTTAGATTTTGAGACATTGTAGCCTTTAGTATTGTGTATATATGACATAATCGTTATTGTTATCAATTTTATCGAGTAAAACCCAACATTCCCATAATAATAGTTATCAAGATTTGCAGATTTTCCACTTGTAAATGAAATACCGCGAGTCATAAATGCGTCCATTCCTTTAAGAGAATTTAATTTACGACCTCGCTGTATCGCGGCTCGTACTTAAAACGCACGTTTCGAAAGATGTAAGAAAGCTTGAGAACACGTCGAAGGATGCTGTACGCAATATTTTGTTTCTTTTCACCGTTTATAAATTAAGCTCTATCTTGAGAATAAAATTCACAGTTGAAGGCTCGAGGTTCAGCGACTGTTATTATGGCCGTGGATGATTAATGAAACGACGGAAATCCGCTTTAAATAATCGCTTGTAAAGTGAGGTAAACCGCCGAAGTGAGCGCGGGTATAATAGAAGCTACGAAGTATTATGTTAGTTCTCGACTACGAATTCTGAGGGAACTGTCAGCGAGAACAGCACGCTAGAATTACGTGCGATGTGTATTGTACTGTTAACAATAAACTGCTTGTATTCCTTCCACTGAATTTTGCCAATGTTAAATTACCTTTGTTTTCTGAACATCGTGAAACTTGCACTCTACCGATCTTTTTTCCCCTTGCAATTTATTAGACAACACGGAATATGAAAGTTTAAAGTACATTTTAGACTGGTCCGGTTGCACAGCGGGGCAAAAACAAGAAACAGAACGAAAAAATTGAGAAAATGTTTAACTTTATACTTCTTGGTAAAAGTATGTTTTAATACATATTTCAACCGTTTCGTGATAGAATTATGCGTTAAAATATAAACTGTAAATTGTCTGTAAATAAAAAATTCACACTAATTGTAAATATACAGGGTGGTCCACGCAACATGTGCGCCGTTATAACTTCCAAAATATGCGTTGCACGAAAGAATGTTATATAGAAAAGTTACACGGTTTAAAAGGGTACACTATGTAGTGCGTTAATTTTTTTTATAGGTGGAGGCGTTTCGGAGATTTGAAGGTCAACTTTGTTTTTTTAAACGGAATACTATATTTTTTATATCAAAATATGGTAGAGTGTCGAATTGTAAGTAAAAATGTATTGACCGTTATTAGCCCTAAACCTAATAGCTAACGAGTAATTTCACTTTATTACTTGAAAATTTTCTTCACGTAATATCAAGTTGTAGATTCAATCTTGTAGGTCAATAAAAAAAATTAACGCACTACATAGTGTACCCTTTTAAACCATGTAACTTTTGTATATAACATTCTTTCGTGCAACGCATATTTTGGAAGTTATACCGGTGCACACGTTGCGTGGACCACCCTGTACATAAATTATTTGTTTTCTTAATTATTTTCAGATCAATTTGTGTTCGAGTACCCAAGAGGGGCATACTCATCCCACTGGTATACAGATCGTTAAAACAACACACGAACATCTAAATCAATTTTTTAACCCTTTCGCCACAGCAGATTTTAATGCGTAATGTGGGTGACCGATGGTGAATTTTTAACTACGGCTGCGAAATTTGTTACTTTGACCGTATCGTTTGAAAATTCGGTTTATTAAATTAAGGTGGAAGCGCGCAGAGGATAAAATTAAGTATTAAATTAAGGTGGGAGTGCACCAAAGTTCGTTAACCTGATAATTTCTAAAAATGAACCGTAAAGTGTCAAAGCTACAACTCTCTGTAAACGATAAATCAGAGAATGATGAGAACCAAAACTGCATAAATTCCAACTGCCCCGCGAACTACTCTCCGCTGTTCGAATGCTCGAAACTGACTAACTAATATATTCGAAACGCGTCAAATATTCCATATAAAATTAATCAGAGCCGCGAAACGTCGGTGTGCACGGTTCCAATTTGTTCTATGGCAGCTAACGCGATCCGGTCATCGGTGACACCTGTTCCTGCGAGTAAATCACAGGGCAGGTGGCGTGGCCACTCTCCTCTCTTTTATAAACGGCAAACTCGCGGCTGGGTGAATGGGTGACGAAAGCGTGGCAGCTATGTTGAATAGAGCCGCAACTCCACCCACCTGTTCCACCGGTCAGCAAACTCGTTTCTCGGCACTGTGGGTCCTTTTGGCGTGGATTTCACCGTTAGCAAGTTAAACACGGCATGGAACCACAGTCGGAGGATTAAAGGGTATTCCTTTGCATTCGCGGAATCTGCCGCTTTGCGGCCGCCGCCATTGGGGACAATGAATCGTTCCTCGCCGCGATACAGATCAACAAGTGGCTTCCGGGCAACGATCGCGGAACAATGCGAGCCTCCTTCCTTCTTCTCCACCCGTTCTGCGTAAAATTCCCGTGCAAAATTCCCTTTCGTTACTTTGTATCTGTTAACAAAACGGTTTACGATACCGGACGTGGTGAAAGGCTATCTTTCAGGATGTTTAGCTTATCGCTGGGAATCTATTTAGAGGTTTAGAATATGTTTTCCGACGGGAGAGATTGAAATTTATAACGTAGAATTTTCAGAAATTCGCTTCTCTCGTCCTCGATAGCTCGAAGACGCGTTACAAAGTGGGAATTTCCGAAAAAGTTACTAAGCACGGTAATGAAAATTAGTTAAACTAGAATCGTAAGATTGAAAAAACACTTTTCTTCAAAAATTCTTTGTTTGGTAATAATAGTGTTAATTTTATTGTACCACCAGAGGGACAAAGTAACTGTTTAGGCGTGAGCAATTTACCAAGTTGGAGTATGAAAGAGAGTCTTTCGTGTATGCTCACTTCAAACGTCAACGTTAATGACGATTGAATATTTATTGAATTTGGATACTGGACGGTGGTGAAAGAATGATGTCACGAGTATAGATAACACTTAAACTTTAAATTTATTTTACAATGGTTGACTTAGAAAAACGTGTTAGATTGGTGATAATAAGAATTACCGAAGCACCGTAACGCAACAAACAAAGCAGTTTAGATAGGCGAATTAATCATTTCTAATCCACCGAACTAAAACTCCCATCTCATCACAAGATGCAGCTAATATTCAAACTTCTCAACCTTTAATTTCATTCATCGATACAGTCTTAACACCCTAATCTATTAACCCATTGAGTATAGAACACACTGAACTGATATTCGAAGCTCGTTCAAATCCACCAAATTTCTCATTCATAATACACTAACCTAACCTAAACTTTTGAGTACAGCCAAATAACCTAAAGCCAAATGCTATTTATATGTATAATGTACTATACCAGATATCACTGAATTATATTACGTATAAGTAACAGCAAGTCACAGTTCAGATTTCATATTATTATATATGGTTAGTTAGCTATAGTTTGTAGTCACAATCTCATCTTCAATGGAATTCATTCATTCATTAACTGTCGGCCGGCTGAGTCATCTGTGACCCGTATTAATTGCGCGTATAGAAGATTCGCGAGATACACTACCGGCCAAAAGTTTGGAATCACCTGTTAATTTACATCAATCTTGAATTTGCTATTAATTCTTTATAAACCTGAAATTGATGTTGTGGAAACCAATAGCACTTGACCTCACTTCGATTAATTAGAATGACAAAAGGTTCGTCAAAAAATTCATAAAATTGCTAACTCTTGAAATTGATGTTGTGGAAACCAATAGCACTTGACCTCACTTCGATTAATTTGAATGACAAAAGGTTCGTCAAAAAATTCATAAAATTGCTAACTCTTTTCTGGAAATTTTTGAATAACTTACAATGCACAGTGATTCCAAACATTTGGCCGGTAGTGTATACAGGATGGAACAAAAATGTCGTACACATGGAATATTTTCGTTAATTACAGGAATATGGAAAAATGTTATAGACAGGGGAACATAATGTGGTGTAAATACTTTTTACATGGGTGCAGGCGCAGAAGTTTTTTTGAATAAGATGCTATATTTTTTTATAGCTGTGTGATAGCCGCTTAAAAGTCATTCAATCATTAATTTTTAATACCAATTTTTTTTTTTTTAAGTTACTGAAGGATGTACTTCAGTGTATTTAGATAAAAATCGATTCTCTGTTGTACAAACAAACAAATCTTACGATGGGTCAAATGTGACCCAGCTCAACCTTTCGTCCAGCAGTCGGACCTTCAGCGGTCTCACGGTTATAACTGACTACAAATAAAGAATGACACATGGTTCGAAATTTTTAGACTACATTATATGAATTAATCCACAATTAATACAGCTAGTGTCTCTAGAAACCTCCAACAACTAACCCAACCACCAATTCTCTTCAGCTAAAATCTCCCCTCCCCTCCAGAGGTAACAGAGGTAAAAGTTAAAGTTACACTCGTCCCGTTTCCGATTTATCGTTTAAGGCGGTTTCAATGGCGAGACCAGTCTCTGTAATTTCGAAGTTCAAGCGGTTTTCCTCGTAACGCAGGTTTCGATATAGAGGCAGGGAGCAACGAGTCTGCAAACAGTCATTTACCTGCACCATTTTCCTGCCTCTCATTTCGCACGCACTTTGCGTACCACCGCGTCTTATTAATGGATTCCGAACCGCGTACGAGTGTTTGCTCGTCCGGAACAATTGCCGGATCCTGCGTTTGGGGTTGTTTTATTCCCCGCGGAGGGTAAACGACGCGAACCTACCGCGTGGAAAAATATCGAACCGCCTACATGGGGGAGCTGGGTCTCGATCGAAAATTTCGTATGCCGCGCGTTCGCTGGAGGCAGGGGGATGACCGTTCGAACCGCTAGACCAGAGGAACGTGGCCTCGATAATGGAGCCAGTGATTAGGGGTTAAACGTTATTTGGGATTGTCGAGATCTGTTTGATTAGGTGATTGGATCATGGAAAATTGTTCCGAAGAAGCGAATTTCTACATGGAAATTGTAAATAGGTTAAGTAGCGGAGTATATATGTACACTGTCGTTCGTAAGTATTAGGACACCCGTTGTATACGTACAGAAACTGTTACACGATTTCAGCATTTGCACTCGAAGGTTTTTCTAATATAGGGAAGTAGCAAATCGGAGTTTGCTTGTTAAAGATATTTCTTTAAACCAAGAGAAGTAAGACGTACGTACACTGTCGTGCATAAGTATTAGGACACCCGTTATGTCCGTGCAGAAAGTATTATACATATGATTTATATAACGTGATAATATGATGCAAAGTATTATATGATTTAAATGGCATTTCTTCGCTAAAGTTAGTATCATATGTACATATATCAGTAAAAATATATAGGGTGTCCGCGTTGTTATTTTCCAGAGTTTTTCTGGTAAGTAGATTTGTGAGAAAAATGGAAGAGAACAAAGCTTCGTTATATTTTATACGCAATACGGTGGCTGAAAATAGATTTTTTACAAATGTACAAAGTTCAATGACCTACATCAAACTCATTTTCGAACATAATTTCGTGACAATGTTTGGTGTGGCGTAATTAATGGCACTCTATTAGGATCCTATTTGTATGACTGCACCTTAAATGGAAATAGATATTTCGAAGCTTTATCGTATGTACTCGTACTACGAAATTCCAGACTAAATCATTGTTTTCAGAATTTTAATAATTTCGTAATAATTGTTAAGGTTTGCTTCACATTTAGTGAGTGTCTTAATACTTATGAACGGGGGTGTACGTGTGCTGGAGCGTCAACTTTAATCGACAGACGTCAGATTCTTGATGATTACATTATCTTCAAACCGGACACGTACATCTATGCGACAACTGTTGTTTTACACATGACATTGAATGTGAATTATTTCACAAATTTTGTGCAAAATGCAACAAATCACTAGATTTGTAACTTGATGCTGCAGCTAATACATTATTAATATGTAGAATAAATGACAAATGAACTGTCAACGTCTACAGTAAAGAAGGATTTGGTAAATTTTCTTACTATTATTTCATACACAGATAACATACAAAAGCAAAGCTATGATTAATCGATTAAAGTTACAATTAATCGCTAATGATACACATTATCCTTTATGAAAGTGAAAAAAAAAAAGAGGATGTCCTTCTGTAATAGAAATATTTCTTGCTTCTGCTAATATTGATACAAACAATAGTTTCCATTCGAGGAAACTACAGTCCGTTCAAAATAAGAGTAACCTCGCTTTGCGCATCGTACGTGCGTAAGGCAGGGCTAGAACATCCGAACCCCCACTTATCCACCTACGTTTTTCTCCGTCAACTGTTCCAGGCGTGACGCTTTCATATACACGGTGATATAATTAATTCTCTATTTACTTTTGTATTGTTCTCTTTTTGGTCTTATTGCTGCTATCGTTAAAACAATGTTTCTTACGACCACATAAAGAATTTGAAGATCTATTCTAATTTTCTTCCATACCCTTTTGTAATTCTTCAAATTTTATTTCTTTTTCTAATCATGCG
>NW_017100442.1:74050-98779 GCF_001263275.1 Habropoda laboriosa | reverse complement strand
AAATTAACACGGCCGAGGTAAAATTCTTAATCCTAATACAAAGGGGCAATCGTCGCTATGCATTCAAAAAAAAGGTAAAATATGCACAATGGTTTTTACTGATGATTAGTTTTACGCCTTAACAGTAACCGACGAAAGATCAACCTTTCTCACTAGTCCCGGCCAAAGCTCCTATTCCTATACATATACAGGGTGTCCCAGTTTTTTTCGACGCAACTTTGGCAGAATGTTCTACCGGTATAAGTAAGGAAAAAATGTGATATAAACATGTGTCGTTTGAAGCTTCGTTAAAATGTGATATCAAAAAAACGAAATACGAAGGGAATGATAACGAACTTGTGGTTGTTATGATACAAGACAAGAATGCCATTGGCAGAAGTTACTTTCGACATCTCAACGACTTCATATCGCAAGCACAGCTTGCATAAACAGGCTAAATATACATATCGTTGATCTATTCCTGTTTTGCATCATAATAACCGCACACCCGTTATCGTTCCCTTCGTATTTCGTATTTATGTTATAACTTTTTAATAAAACTTCAAATTACCTATGTTTATACAACATTTCGTTTCTTACTTATACCCATAGGATATACATACCGACAAAGATTGATCAGAAAAAATTGGAACACCCCGTATATACAACTTCTAACCTCTAAGGCAGGGCCTTATTGACGAGTCCATCAGGAGGCTCAGGACGAAACGCATCTTTCCTTCTGCTTCCTTTTCCGCCTATTTTCTCTTTATTTCTTTTCACCTTCCACAAGCAACCGTCGAAGATCCAATTGGGATATGTTTGAGTAACTAACACGAGATATAATACACATGGTGCTAACACACGGAATTACTGTTGCTTTTGGGATTTGTCTAGTGTGTTACCTTGCCATACATTTTTAATATACCCCAAATTTGCTAGATTCACTCAGAAATCCGTCTAAGATAATTTAGGTTAGGTTAAGGTTAGGCAAGAATAATAACTTTAGTTTTGTGTGCTGGTTTTGGCATAAGTATTTATAAATCACACGACGTATCTTCACATGATACTACACAGCAATAGGAGAATAAACAGAATTTCTAATCCTTTCATACCCCCTTATTAGCATTAACAATAGTGGCTGTTATCGGTGAACATTAATCAGCAACGAAAAGCGGACAGTTAAACCTGCATAATCCCGTTAATTCCACAAATTCCCCAACAATTACCGAAGCACCGTAACGCAACAAACAAAGCAGTTTAGATAGGCGAATTAATCATTTCTAATCCACCGAACTAAAACTCCCATCTCATCACAAGATGCAGCTAATATTCAAACTTCTCAACATTTAATTTCATTCATCGATACAGTCTTAACACCCTAATCTATTAACCCATTGAGTATAGAACACACTGAACTGATATTCGAAGCTCGTTCAAATCCACCAAATTTCTCATTCATAATACACTAACCTAACCTAAACTTTTGAGTACAGCCAAATAACCTAAAGCCAAATGCTATTTATATGTATAATGTACTATACCAGATATCACTGAATTATATTACGTATAAGTAACAGCAAGTCACAGTTTAGATTTCATATTATTATATACGGCTAGTTAGCTATAGTTTGTAGTCACAATCTCATCTTCAATGGAATTCATTCATTCATTAACTGTCGGCCGGCTGAGTCATCTGTGACCCGTATTAATTGCGCGTATAGAAGATTCGCGAGATACACTACCGGCCAAAAGTTTGGAATCACCTGTTAATTTACATCAATCTTGAATTTGCTATTAATTCTTTATAAACCTGAAATTGATGTTGTGGAAACCAATAGCACTTGACCTCACTTCGATTAATTAGAATGACAAAAGGTTCGTCAAAAAATTCATAAAATTGCTAACTCTTTTCTGGAAATTTTTGAATAACTTACAATGCACAGTGATTCCAAACATTTGGCCGGTAGTGTATACAGGATGGAACAAAAATGTCGTACACATGGAATATTTTCGTTAATTACAGGAATATGGAAAAATGTTATAGACAGGGGAACATAATGTGGTGTAAATACTTTTTACATGGGTGCAGGCGCAGAAGTTTTTTTGAATAAGATGCTATATTTTTTTATAGCTGTGTGATAGCCGCTTAAAAGTCATTCAATCATTAATTTTTAATACCATTTTTTTTTTTTTTTAAGTTACTGAAGGATGTACTTCAGTGTATTTAGACAAAAATCGATTCTCTGTTGTACAAACAAACAAATCTTACGATGGGTCAAATGTGACCCAGCTCAACCTTTCGTCCAGCAGTCGGACCTTCAGCGGTCTCACGGTTATAACTGACTACAAATAAAGAATGACACATGGTTCGAAATTTTTAGACTACATTATATGAATTAATCCACAATTAATACAGCTAGTGTCTCTAGAAACCTCCAACAACTAACCCAACCACCAATTCTCTTCAGCTAAAATCTCCCCTCCCCTCCAGAGGTAACAGAGGTAAAAGTTAAAGTTACACTCGTCCCGTTTCCGATTTATCGTTTAAGGCGGTTTCAATGGCGAGACCAGTCTCTGTAATTTCGAAGTTCAAGCGGTTTTCCTCGTAACGCAGGTTTCGATATAGAGGCAGGGAGCAACGAGTCTGCAAACAGTCATTTACCTGCACCATTTTCCTGCCTCTCATTTCGCACGCACTTTGCGTACCACCGCGTCTTATTAATGGATTCCGAACCGCGTACGAGTGTTTGCTCGTCCGGAACAATTGCCGGATCCTGCGTTTGGGGTTGTTTTATTCCCCGCGGAGGGTAAACGACGCGAACCTACCGCGTGGAAAAATATCGAACCGCCTACATGGGGGAGCTGGGTCTCGATCGAAAATTTCGTATGCCGCGCGTTCGCTGGAGGCAGGGGGATGACCGTTCGAACCGCTAGACCAGAGGAACGTGGCCTCGATAATGGAGCCAGTGATTAGGGGTTAAACGTTATTTGGGATTGTCGAGATCTGTTTGATTAGGTGATTGGATCATGGAAAATTGTTCCGAAGAAGCGAATTTCTAATTGGAAATTGTAAATATAATAGGTTAAGTAGCGGAGTATATATGTACACTGTCGTTCGTAAGTATTAGGACACCCGTTGTATACGTACAGAAACTGTTACACGATTTCAGCATTTGCACTCGAAGGTTTTTCTAATATAGGGAAGTAGCAAATCGGAGTTTGCTTGTTAAAGATATTTCTTTAAACCAAGAGAAGTAAGACGTACGTACACTGTCGTGCATAAGTATTAGGACACCCGTTATGTCCGTGCAGAAAGTATTATACATATGATTTATATAACGTGATAATATGATGCAAAGTATTATATGATTTAAATGGCATTTCTTCGCTAAAGTTAGTATCATATGTACATATATCAGTAAAAATATATAGGGTGTCCGCGTTGTTATTTTCCAGAGTTTTTCTGGTAAGTAGATTTGTGAGAAAAATGGAAGAGAACAAAGCTTCGTTATATTTTATACGCAATACGGTGGCTGAAAATAGATTTTTTACAAATGTACAAAGTTCAATGACCTACATCAAACTCATTTTCGAACATAATTTCGTGACAATGTTTGGTGTGGCGTAATTAATGGCACTCTATTAGGATCCTATTTGTATGACTGCACCTTAAATGGAAATAGATATTTCGAAGCTTTATCGTATGTACTCGTACTACGAAATTCCAGACTAAATCATTGTTTTCAGAATTTTAATAATTTCGTAATAATTGTTAAGGTTTGCTTCACATTTAGTGAGTGTCTTAATACTTATGAACGGGGGTGTACGTGTGCTGGAGCGTCAACTTTAATCGACAGACGTCAGATTCTTGATGATTACATTATCTTCAAACCGGACACGTACATCTATGCGACAACTGTTGTTTTACACATGACATTGAATGTGAATTATTTCACAAATTTTGTGCAAAATGCAACAAATCACTAGATTTGTAACTTGATGCTGCAGCTAATACATTATTAATATGTAGAATAAATGACAAATGAACTGTCAACGTCTACAGTAAAGAAGGATTTGGTAAATTTTCTTACTATTATTTCATACACAGATAACATACAAAAGCAAAGCTATGATTAATCGATTAAAGTTACAATTAATCGCTAATGATACACATTATCCTTTATGAAAGTGAAAAAAAAAAAGAGGATGTCCTTCTGTAATAGAAATATTTCTTGCTTCTGCTAATATTGATGCAAACATTAGTTTCCATTCCAGGAAACTACAGTCCGTTTAAAATAAGAGTAACCTCGCTTTGCGCATCGGACGTGCGTAAGGCAGGGCTAGAACATCCGAACCCCCACTTATCCACCTACGTTTTTCTCCGTCAACTGTTCCAGGCGTGACGCTTTCATATACACGGTGATATAATTAATTCTCTATTTACTTTTGTATTGTTCTCTTTTTGGTCTTATTGCTGCTATCGTTAAAAGAATGTTTCTTACGACCAGATAAAGAATCTGAAGATCTATTCTGATTTTCTTCCATACCGTTTTGTAATTCTTCAAATTTTATTTCTTTTTCTAATCATGCGACACTCTATGCGTTGAAAATCGTTCTTTCGTCGGATTGCTTCTCGCCCACCTTTCAGTAAGTTTATAGCTGCAATGCATAATTTTGTCTCTGAAAATCTTTAATATTTTTTCTAGAACGTTTTCTACATTAAAGTAGTTGAGGACAAACGAATAAGCTGAGACCTTTAACTCAAAAATCAAACTTCCTTATTTTTGATTTGTAACGAATGAAATTTTTACCAACATATTTGTCACATTTTTCTGATTAAAATGGTACCAAACACGGTGTAATTTGGAGCATATTTACTTACTTAATAGATGATAATAAGTAATAAGTAAAAAATTTTTCACGAATCGCGCGCGCGACACAAAGTTGCAAAAGAAGAGATCACGTTTGCAACTTTGTTGCCGCGAATCGTTCGCAACATTGTGCGTTTTTCGAGCGCGATTCGCGGCAACAAAGTTGCAACCCCCGGGACGCGTTTTGCAACATTGTGCTTTTTCCGCGAATCGTGAACGCAGCACAAAGTTTCAAAAGGAGAGGTCGCGCTTGCAACTTTGCAGCCGCGAATCGTCTCGAAATCTGCACATAGTTGCAAACAGCGAGCCGTGCAACAATGTGCGTTTTTTCGAGAACAATTCGCGGCAACAATATTGCTAACTCGATAACACGTTTGCCACAATGTGCGTTCGAAAATAATACGAGTTAACGATGTTACAAGCGAGATTGACGCTTGCAACAATGTTACATTCAAGCGTAGTGCTTGTAATAATGTTTGCGTTCGAAATAACGCTTCTAATAATGTTGCAATCAGAAATAGAGATTCCAACAATGTTTGCGTTCAAATTAACGCTTCGAACAATTTTGCGTTCAAAAGTAACGCGTACAACAATGTTTTGCATTCGACATAGTGCTTCCATCGATGTTGCATTCGAGAACGGAGACTGCAACAATGTGTGCATTCAAGTTTCAAAGATGAACAGTGAAATAAAAGTATCTTGCTACTTAAAAATCACCGTTCAACGATATAAAAGTTCTTTTCCTGCTACTGCACCCGTGTCCCACACCTCGATCAATTTTCAACCTCAACTCACACGGGAACAAAGGCTCCGCGCAAACAAAACGTCATTATACATTCTCAACATATTTCTCCACCCCTATAAATAACCCCTTTACATAGTCAATGGCGCATCGTTTCTTAGACTTCCAATACAAGCCCAGAATGTGGAACCAATCAATGTAAATCAATACTCTATCCGCTACCAATTTTTGATTAATTTGCAATTAACGTTACAAGGATCAATAAATTTGGGCAAAAAGGATTCGTCGAAAGTTTCTTAAATTTCGAACTCTTTCCTGAAAACTCTCGCGTAGCTTGCTATGTGCACAGTGGTATGAATCTTTCAGCCGACCATGCGAATATAAAATTCTTTTTACCAATTATACAATTGCCCTGCAATTCTCACAAACCTCTCAAGACTGAAATGCAAAAACTCGTCGTACTTACTAAAAACTCCACAAGAAGTGCACCAAGAGAAAAAAGAATATGTTATTTTTCTCAAGAGAGAGAAAAAGAAAACGACCCTTCGAGGATCCTTCTCCCCTCGCTACGGAAAGACGTTAACCGTCAAGGGTGGATTTACTACACGATTAAGGTTCTGCCCGTTGGTACGGCACGCGGACAGAAAGAAAGTTCCTGTAACGTGACCTTAGCGAACTAACGGGATTTATTAATTCCTCTGCCGTTTGGATAATTTAAAAGCGACGATGTTAACATCGGCGGAACACGGCTTGTTTTTCGTACTTTTCGAGCTTGCCCTTTTCTTCCCTCCATTGTCCAGGGAGCCACGCGTTAAAACATGCGAGGGCATCTCCTCTCCGGAGGAAGATTTCTCTTCGTTAGAAAAGTCCAGATATTCTTTCGGTAAAGGGAATTCAGTTTCGCGAGTAACTTCACTCGACAGAAAGTTCGCTGACTCTTTCGAAAGCGGTCGACTTTCTATGGAAAGAAAATGAAATTTTGACACTCCAGTTTATACAACCTCTTGTGTCTGCATAGGAGCTGTTGTTTAATGTATATTCTCGCACCCTTTTGTTCCTGATATCTTCGTTTCGTTCAATTCTCCTGTGATACGACGGAATTAAGACGATCTAACTTGACTTCTGATTTTTATCTCACTTTGGGTGAAACATTTTGTGCATCGTGCAAGCTAATTTGTAATTTCAATAATGAATTGCCTCTTCGTGCTCTAGTTTAGCGAAGAACATCCCTAATGTGTGGACATCCAATATCCCGCAAAATGCAATTACGTGGTGACTCCTCAAAGATGAAAATTACCCGATTATCAAGTTACTAGGTCATCCTATAAATAATGTCATTTTAGAAGTCGAGTTTCGATACAAAAATAATAGTATTTATACTTACTATTAAAGCGGTACTCCACCCTGAAACGTTCAGAAATAGGTAATGTTTGGAAATTATTTTCATAGGTGATTACTAAATGAAAAGCATCAATTTTTGAAAAGTAGAAATATAACAAGTTATTCGCTAATCGCAAAATTTCTTCTGCTAGAACATTAATTGTTGTCCGCCATCGTCGGCAAAGATTGGGAAGTCTGAAATAAAGTATTCCGTTTGATTTATGAATAAAAATGTATTACAGATAACGTAAGCGTAAGACTTTTCAAAAATTGTAATAATTATAGAAACGGTGACAGTTTCTAGAGGAAAAACTTTAGAGGATCAATTTTAAACATTTCTAAAAAATTAAATAATTATTTGATATCGAAAAAATCGTAAGCTATATTGTAGGTAGTACATTTTTATTTATAAATTAAAAAGAATCTTTTAATTCAGACGTCCCAATCCATGCCACAATGGCGATCAGCAATCGATGCTCTAGCACAAGGGGTTCTGCAATAACTCCTCCATTTTGAAACATTTTTACTTTTAAAAAATTGAAGAAAGAAGCTGAAAGTTACATTTACATCCTGTGAAAAAATTGAAGCTTTTAATTTAGCAGTTACCTATGAAAAAAATTCCCAAACATTAGACTTCTAGAATTAATTTTGTGCTTGCAAGGCAAAACGACGTAAGTCACATGTTTCTACTTTGGAGACATTGCCGTGTAAAATTTTAAACATCAATTTGTTGTCTCTACCGAGCGAAGTACAATATAAGTCTTCATTGCAATAAACGATAAATAAGAATATTAAATAGATTAACGAGAATGTAAGATTACTTCAAATCCACTGGACTTATGCTGTTTTGCCTGAGGGTAGTAAAATTGCGGTATTGTTCCCAATGTAAACATTCGTTTGTTTCACGCGAGTATAATAATGCCACGGGAGTCTCGGTAAAGAAATGAAACTGCTTCATGGATGGCAGGATAAAAGGAAATGATTTATTGAGTATGCTGGCTCTCGTTGACTCTGCTATACGATCATTTTACCACAGTTTGTCGAACAAAGAAAGAATTGCGGAATACTGATCCTGATATGAATTTACTATTGAAAACAGCGACCCAAATAGTATAGACGAAGACATATTGTCGAAAAAGGCTCAAGATAATAATTATATATAAAATAATAGTGTATGGTTCAATGTGTAATTACTTGAATTATCTTTACAGTTTTATTTTACGTAAAATATGTTGCGTTAAGTATATAATAAGTAAAGTGTAGAATATTACTTCTGTTGCAACACAACTATGAGATAGACACATGTTGGTTAATTTCTGCACATTTTCGCACAAATTAGTGAAACTGAAATTTTTCGACCTATGCTTATTTACTTGATACACGTGGAATAAATCTTGGACTGCTGTTTTATTGCATTTTCGTCATTATCGCTTTACTTTTGCCTGAGAACACAAATACTATCCTCTAGGCTTCAATTAAGGTAAAAACAGAAAAACAGGAATTTTTTGAAAGTGTAACACGTGTACGTCGTTTTGCCTTACAACCACAGAAATATCCTTGAAAAATGAAAAACTAGTAAACTACACCGAAGCGCAACATTCCTATCGAAGCATCTAGTGCGTGAAGCACGATATTTCCCTCGTAAAAGCACGAGAGGCGAGATAACAACACGTCCGAAAACACGGAAGAACGGTTCGAAGCTGTAAGTGAGGAAATCTCAGCGCGAGAAGAGATTCCCAGCTCCATAGTGGAACCAGGGAACCATCGATAACAACGGCTTCCTCCTATTTCTCTCTTTTGCATAAGTAGACGGGTAACCATCGGGTTTCGCTTGTTGTTCTAGCCTACGCGTCTGGAGTGCATCCAATCCCAGCTCCCTCGAATATCAATTGTCTCTCTTCTACGCCCAGAACGTTCCATGTTGATGCATACCATCTGGAGCCCTTTAATAGCACTTCAAACAGCGGAGGATTGTTTGTTCGACGGCGTTCATCTTAAGCGATACGCTGACGTACGTATATATGAGCATGACTTATCGTATTTAGGTTAACGCGAGTACGTGGCGCTAGTCGACGACAAGAAGGAAATTGGCAGGTTGTAATTTCCGGTTTGTCACTTCCGTTCGAGATCATTTACGAAAGAAGGATTTCGTTGCGTCCAAAGGCAACCATTTACGTAGGATAATAGCTTTACGAGGCGAACACCAATCTGCTATTTTCGAGTGCGTCTTTCTTTGGAGAGAACTTTGTAGGACGTGAGATCAGAGTGTTTGGGCCGAGAGATAGTCGGATTGAGGGAGATACGAATAAAGACTGCTTAGGCTGAGCGACAGTTGGATCGAGTGAGGTGCGAGTGTCGCCCCCGAATAACAGTTCTTCTGAATTAGAATGCATGAGAGACATGGCAGATGCCGTGACCGAAAATCGGCACGTGGCAAGAATGTGTGAATATGTGTGCGAATCTTAGAAGGTAATTTTTCATCAATTTTTCTTTCCATTTTTCTTTGATACAATTATTTACATTACTGTCTGTAAGTATTTGGCCACCTCCGTTGCATTAGAAATATGACCGGTTTATTTTGGTAGTGGTGTAAGCCCATTTTTAAAAAAAATCAAGATTACGCATGAACTGTTAATTCTTACCATGAAATATCATAAACCAAAACAGTTTAAAAACATAAAATTATCACCTCTGTACAAAACTTCTGTACCCATAACCTCAGCTAAATATAAAGATAAGAGTGATTTATGTATTGCCTTATATTCCATCACAATTATTTCAAAAACCTTTTTCACCATGTACAATGTTGTTTAAAGTTATATGCAATTTTGCTTCGCATAACATGAATAAAAGATTTAAATTTTTGAAAATATAATACAGTTTTTTGGAGAAACCTTGAATTCTATGCAATTAAATATGATTTAAGTAAGATTATTGAAAATTTGATAATTTTGAGAGTAGTGTAAGTCCATTTCTGGTCACAAAGTCCCAATTTTTCTTCAAGCAATTCCGATATTTTTGATATATCTCGAAAGTTTCAATATTTGTCAGCACAAAAAACATAAAGTGAGACTACTAGTGATCGTTAATATTTTTGAGTCGATTAAAACGCGAACCCTTAAATATCTCAATACATATTTAAGAAAATGGACTTACACCACTATCAATATAAACGGCTCATATACAGGGTGTATCGTAAATGCATGTCAATACTTCAAACTAAAACAAGTAAAATATGGACATATGTCCGATATACCTTAGTTTCCGAGATATGAATGATGAAAGAAAATGTTCCAAGCAAACTCTCTTCGTGCAACACACGGTACTGCACGTTGTAGCATTGAGTTGCGCGATCAGTGATAAATACCAGGTATTTTTCGAATAGTCTGTAATACTGTGGGATCAGAAATATAAATAGATATTTATTAACAAAATATAAGAATAACTATGATACATTGGGCTTTGACACACTCTTCTTCGATTCACGCCTCTCGACTTTTTCAAACACACTGCCCTTTCATCCCTCGCACGCCGTACTTTATAGCCTGGCCCTTCGTGAGCCTCTTGTCACCGGGGTTCTTCCCTTTGGGCCTGGCTATCGTCGCTCGTCGCCCGCTTTCTCTCTCATCCTCACAATTACGATACTACGATACACTTTGTATTTTTTCTTGCTAATCTCGCACATTATTCACTTGCGTGGCATACACAATTTTTAGAGCATTAATGAACTCGCTAGAATGATTGCCCGAACTTTTATCTGCTTCATATCGCTAGATATTATTTTTAAGCATTAAATAAGGTCGAGACATGTTACCGAGTGCATTAGCATGTGTCGAGACACGAGGAAGACACTTGGAACATTTTCTTTAATCATTTGTAAGGTAAAAACGGTCAGGATAACGGTGGTGAGCGGTGGAATAAAATATAAACGTGGGCGGTTAAACAGGGTGAATCCTTGTATTTTGAACTATACTGCACGAGTGCTGATACAATTCTGTCCTTCCTGAAAAAACCTAGTCAAGAGGACCCCCTTGACAATATGGCCTTTCTTAGCCTTGAGGCAAAACTATCCCTAGGAGGGGGAAACGCAGCAGAAGACTGCACATGGCCCACTCAAGCCTTCGCTTTTTGGACTTTTCTAACACATTCATGTCTCGAAAACTAAGGTATATCGGACATATGTCCGTATAACATTTGTTAATTGTTCTAATTTGTAGATTTACCCACTGAAGTATTGACATGCATTTACGATACACCCTGTATGTACAAAGAATGGTTCCGGTCACCTTTAGAACAGCGTAACTTTTTAAAAATTGGACAAAACGACTTGAGTTTTTTTGAGAAGTTAGAAGGATTAGTTTACTAGATGACGTGTGCAAAAAATTTGGAAAAACTGCAATTTGTGGGAGTCGCGAAGAAAATTGTAAAGGTCACTGTTTACAACTTAAAATTTAAAACATACGTTTTATAGATCTATGTCAATTATACACATGCTAAAAATTTCATCGAAATTGGTTAACGTTGCCATGAGCTACAAACAGTTCAAAATTGTGAAAATCGCTGTTTATTACGACTTTCGACCTACAACTGTAATAAGTTTAAAGATTCTTACATCTTTCGATGCCTGTTGCTTGTATCTGCATCATCTAATTCGATGAAATCTTCAGCATGTGTATAATTGACACAGATCTACAAACGTATTTTTTAAATTTTCATTACGAGCTCAGATGAAAAAAGTTGTAAAAGGCGACCAAATTTTCCGAGCGAATGGCACTCATTTCAGTTATTAGGAGGTAGGATACTATAACTTCTAACCGTTATTTTTTTTAAACTAATTGACCATCTGGGAAACCTCCCTTATTAGAAATATTTACGTTGTAACGAAGATATAAATCTTTTGAACCGATTCCTCCAAGTGGCCAAATACCTATGGACGGTAGTATACTATTATGTATGTAGTTCTAAAAGTCCTGGTATACAGCTGGGATTATTTCGGTGGACTATAACTGCAGTGCTTCTTTGGCAACATTATCAGCTTCCTCGTTACTCAACATTTCTAGATGGAAAGGTATCCATATAATTGACACTGATATTATTTTTTTTAGTAGGTCGTATAAAACGACTTATAAACGAATATATTTAATAACACAGTTTTGTCACTGTGAGTTAAAGTGATTTCTTGTAGATCTAAATTAAAATGAATTGCCTTTTAAGTGCCCTTTATTGCTAAAACGGTGTAGGACATGGATTATTCCCGAAAAGGCTTAGTTATACCAAGAATCCTTCAAATTCAACTTTCAACTCAATTTCCCGCAGAGTTCTAAGTGTTGTTCCGTTTCCGCGGTAACTTCCGCAGTCATTATTAACCAGCCGCGGGACCATTGGCTTCAATGGAATCTGAACCATGACGAAACGCTACCCTCGTTGAGCAATCGTTCCCCAAACATTCATGAACAAAGATGATCCAACATTCTAAACTGGGAACAATCGAGTACATCGTTGAGAAATCTCTTCTCTGCATTTAGCTATGTCAAAAGTTTTAATGTATCGGGTATTCAGAATTCTGTTCTTTATAATTGGTATTTAATATTTTCGATAATTAATATTAGATTGGTACTTGAATACTTGGCTATTAAGTTAGTGAGGTATAATGGATACTGGAATGAATGTTTAGGTACTTAAATATTTGTGTATAGGATACTGGATATTTGGTATTTGGTACTCGTTTCTACGTAATGCTTTTATTTTGTGTTTATTATTTGGTTCTAGGTATTACTATTTGATATTTGATATTGCATTCTCATTATTTGGTATTTGATACATGATACTTGTCAGTCCTTGAAATTTGCTACTTCAGTACATGTAATTAATATTCGTTATTCAGTATTCACTATTCGTTATGTGGTATTCTGTGTTTCATACCAACACCTGAATTCTGTAATTGGTATTTGTACCTGGAGCTAGTTGTACTTGGATTCTGTACTTGGTACTAGCTACTCAGTACTCGCATTCGGCACATGTACTCTATATTCAGCATTCAGTATTCGCTGTATGTTATTCAGTACTTGATGCTTGTACTTGGATTCCATACTTGCTACTTGTACTTGAATTCTGCACCTGGTACTGGGTATTGTGAATTCAGCATTCATTATTTGTCATTCAGTACTTGGTATTTGTACTTTGATTCTATACTTGCTATTTGTATTTCGATTCTGTACTTTTCAATTCTTTAAATTCTATTGAATCCCTTCAATTCTGTACTTGTTACTTGTACTTCGATTTTGTACTTTTTATTTCTCTCATTCCTTTTAAATATTTTGAATTTTATATTTGTTACTTGTCCCTCGATTCAAGCTTTTCAATTCTCTCATTCCTTTTGAATACTTTCAATTCTATATTTGTTGTCTGCACTTAGATTCCGTACTTTTCAATTTCCTGAATTCTTTTGAATACTTTGAATTCTATACTTGTTATCTGTACTTGGATTCCATATTTTTCAATTTTCTGAATTACTTTGAATAATTTAAATTCTATATTTGTTACTTACCTTGTATTTTGAACTATACTGCACGAGTGCTGATACAATTCTGTCCTTCCTGAAAAAACCTAGTCAAGAGGACCCCCTTGACAATATGGCCTTTCTTAGCCTTGAGGCAAAACTATCCCTAGGAGGGGGAAACGCAGCAGAAGACTGCACATGGCCCACTCAAGCCTTCGCTTTTTGGACTTTTCTAACACATTCATGTCTCGAAAACTAAGGTATATCGGACATATGTCCGTATAACATTTATTAATTGTTCTAATTTGTAGATTTACCCACTGAAGTATTGACATGCATTTACGATACACCCTGTATGTACAAAGAATGGTTCCGGTCACCTTTAGAACAGCGTAACTTTTTAAAAATTGGACAAAACGACTTGAGTTTTTTTGAGAAGTTAGAAGGATTAGTTTACTAGATGACGTGTGCAAAAAATTTGGAAAAACTGCAATTTGTGGGAGTCGCGAAGAAAATTGTAAAGGTCACTGTTTACAACTTAAAATTTAAAACATACGTTTTATAGATCTATGTCAATTATACACATGCTAAAAATTTCATCGAAATTGGTTAACGTTGCCATGAGCTACAAACAGTTCAAAATTGTGAAAATCGCTGTTTATTACGACTTTCGACCTACAACTGTAATAAGTTTAAAGATTCTTACATCTTTCGATGCCTGTTGCTTGTATCTGCATCATCTAATTCGATGAAATCTTCAGCATGTGTATAATTGACACAGATCTACAAACGTATTTTTTAAATTTTCATTACGAGCTCAGATGAAAAAAGTTGTAAAAGGCGACCAAATTTTCCGAGCGAATGGCACTCATTTCAGTTATTAGGAGGTAGGATACTATAACTTCTAACCGTTATTTTTTTTAAACTAATTGACCATCTGGGAAACCTCCCTTATTAGAAATATTTACGTTGTAACGAAGATATAAATCTTTTGAACCGATTCCTCCAAGTGGCCAAATACCTATGGACGGTAGTATACTATTATGTATGTAGTTCTAAAAGTCCTGGTATACAGCTGGGATTATTTCGGTGGACTATAACTGCAGTGCTTCTTTGGCAACATTATCAGCTTCCTCGTTACTCAACATTTCTGGATGGAAAGGTATCCATATAATTGACACTGATATTATTTTTTTTAGTAGGTCGTATAAAACGACTTATAAACGAATATATTTAATAACACAGTTTTGTCACTGTGAGTTAAAGTGATTTCTTGTAGATCTAAATTAAAATGAATTGCCTTTTAAGTGCCCTTTATTGCTAAAACGGTGTAGGACATGGATTATTCCCGAAAAGGCTTAGTTATACCAAGAATCCTTCAAATTCAACTTTCAACTCAATTTCCCGCAGAGTTCTAAGTGTTGTTCCGTTTCCGCGGTAACTTCCGCAGTCATTATTAACCAGCCGCGGGACCATTGGCTTCAATGGAATCTGAACCATGACGAAACGCTACCCTCGTTGAGCAATCGTTCCCCAAACATTCATGAACAAAGATGATCCAACATTCTAAACTGGGAACAATCGAGTACATCGTTGAGAAATCTCTTCTCTGCATTTAGCTATGTCAAAAGTTTTAATGTATCGGGTATTCAGAATTCTGTTCTTTATAATTGGTATTTAATATTTTCGATAATTAATATTAGATTGGTACTTGAATACTTGGCTATTAAGTTAGTGAGGTATAATGGATACTGGAATGAATGTTTAGGTACTTAAATATTTGTGTATAGGATACTGGATATTTGGTATTTGGTACTCGTTTCTACGTAATGCTTTTATTTTGTGTTTATTATTTGGTTCTAGGTATTACTATTTGATATTTGATATTGCATTCTCATTATTTGGTATTTGATACATGATACTTGTCAGTCCTTGAAATTTGCTACTTCAGTACATGTAATTAATATTCGTTATTCAGTATTCACTATTCGTTATGTGGTATTCTGTGTTTCATACCAACACCTGAATTCTGTAATTGGTATTTGTACTTGGAGCTAGCTGTACTTGGATTCTGTACTTGGTACTAGCTACTCAGTACTTGCATTCGGCACATGTACTCTATATTCAGCATTCAGTATTCGCTGTATGTTATTCAGTACTTGATGCTTGTACTTGGATTCCATACTTGCTACTTGTACTTGAATTCTGCACCTGGTACTGGGTATTGTGAATTCAGCATTCATTATTTGTCATTCAGTACTTGGTATTTGTACTTTGATTCTATACTTGCTATTTGTATTTCGATTCTGTACTTTTCAATTCTTTAAATTCTATTGAATCCCTTCAATTCTGTACTTGTTACTTGTACTTCGATTTTGTACTTTTTATTTCTCTCATTCCTTTTAAATATTTTGAATTTTATATTTGTTACTTGTCCCTCGATTCAAGCTTTTCAATTCTCTCATTCCTTTTGAATACTTTCAATTCTATATTTGTTGTCTGCACTTAGATTCCGTACTTTTCAATTTCCCGAATTCTTTTGAATACTTTGAATTCTATACTTGTTATCTGTACTTGGATTCCATATTTTTCAATTTTCTGAATTCCTTTGAATACTTTAAATTCTATATTTGTTACTTATACCTCGATTCAGTACTTTTGACTTATCTCATTTCTTTTGAATACTTTGAATTTTATATTTGTTAATTGTCCTTCGATTCTAGCTTTTCAATTCTCTCATTCCTTTTGAATACTTTGAATTCTATATTTGTTGTCTGTACTTAGATTCCGTACTTTTCAATTTCCTGAATTCTTTTGAATACTTTGAATTCTATACTTGTTATCTGTACTTGGATTTAGTACTTTTGATTTCTCTTATACCCTTTGAATACTTGAAATTCTACACTTGTTACATTTACTTGAATTTCGTGCTTATCAATTCTTTGAATTCTTTTGAATACTTTGAATTTTATACTTGTTAGTTATGCTTAGATTCTGTATTTGATACTTGAACATGCATTCTATATTTCTTGCATTCTTCTATAACTAGTTTCCCTCGAACATTCACAATACCATATTTCATACACGACAAAACAATCAACTACATCCTCGTCTCGCGAAACACATTCGACGATACACCGTTCAGATATCTTGCAATATTGCCAAGAAATCCGAAACGGATATGGTGTTAAGTGTTTGTCCAGCCAGCAGAACGCGCCGGATGGATATCTTGGCAACTGCTTACGGGTATAAATTCGCACGGAAACGGCCGCCAGGGAAAATAATCTCTTTCTACCCGTGTGCCGCCAGGTGTGCCGCGTGAACCGCACACGGATCCTCTCCTCTGTTTATCCGACGCTCCATTGCTGTCAGATGTTCGCCTGCCAAGTACACCGAACCCTGGCGTACCTTTCGTCCCGTTCGGATTAACTCCGTGGAAGATACGTCGATCTTTGTTCGCCCGTCAAACAAATTATTTATTGCCCTTCCCTTCGATTCTTTCACTTTTCATTTCACTTCTAAAATATGTCTACGTGAAATGAACAAGGGTGGAAAAGCAGTGAATATGAGAAATAGCTGGTATTTGTCATTCAGAACGGTCTGAGGAATGTTTAGATTACGATGTTGGGAATTTTTTATTAGAATTATTGATATTTTCTGAAAATTAGTTTGAAATTCGCTTTTAGTTGTGAGAAACTAGAATGTTTATGTTACTCCCAGTCCACAGGCACAGTTTTATTGGTAGTTTACTAATATTCTCTCAGATTTTGTACGATTCTAGATTAAATTTACCGATTTTCGAAATTTTTAAAGGTTGGATTTGATTGAATATATCGACAGTTCATTGATTGTCTGCGAAATTCCTTGAAATTCTTTTTTAGTCGCGAGAAAAATAGTAGTGGCTTCAGAATTTAGTTTACTAATATTCTCTCAGATTTTGTACGACACTAGATTAAATTTATCGAATTTATCGATAGTTCATTGATTCTCCGTGAAATTCTTTGAAATGCTCTTTTAGTCGTGAGAAAATTAGTAAATATTCCCTGGAAATTTGTTGCTTCTATGGTTAAATAGAATTGACAAAACGTGGGGAATTTCAGGAGTATAGCTTTACCGATGTTCTCCTGAATTTTTCTCTTTTTATTCGGATCCTAGGAAACAGGAGTAGGGTCGTGAAAAATGGCGAGTTGGAGGACTAGATGCTTCAGGTTCATGGTGATCGGATGAACATCGAGAGTTTGGAATAAACTCCAAGAGTTTCGTAGTTGAACTACTTCCTCGATAATGAGATTCAAGGGGGACGAGGTATAAGAAGCGAGTCTTTGAGTACAGTTTTGGCAAATTGGTAAAGATTAATTAAATCTCGGGTCTGATCTTCTAATTTACAATTTAAGAAACACGAAGTCTTGTTTAAGATAACTCTACCTATAGCGTGCATTTTCTAACCTGTTACAACAGCCTGCGAGGTATGAATCTTCGATGAACAAGTTTACCAAAATGGTTGCTTCAGACTCACCTGAAACAGAGAAAAATTACATTGTATTGTAACATTGTACAGTATCGTTTAATTTCGAGACTGCAATAGGTTTTACAAAAGTAACTTCAGCAGTCGAAAATTTCAGAAACGGTACCTATATTCGCGTTGCGATTAAAAAAATATTACGAAACACTAGGTGGCTTATTTTGATCAAAATGAAGTTTTAAAGTACATTCATTTTATCATAGCACCAATAACGAATATTTCATTCGAAATAAAATTTCAACATCAGTACGGCTCGTTACTGATAAAGAAAAAATATCACTAAAAACATATTAACGGCCATAACTCTTCACGAAAATTGCTACACGAATATTGTAAATTTTTATTAATAAGCGATACTGTCAATATTGAAAATTAATGGAACGTCATAAATACAGTTGGTAACTCTGCTTTCTATCGCATGGAAAAAGTTTAATTAAGGCTTCCTCCATTAAAACCTGTTACACATACCTACATATGTATGTATACAAGGTGTTCACGCCGTTACTAGCTGTTAGGTTTCCTCTAGAAACGGTTTATGGCACGATCGACCGGGAACGGTTGTATGTAACGGTCCGCTTGCCGATTAGTCACCCGGAGGAAATTCCAGATTTTTGGGACTTTTCGCCCACCCCTCGCGACCGTCTCTCACCCTTCCAAGGTGACAGCGCGCTAATTGCGCACTGGAAGGGCGGTAAAGACGATATTAGACACGCTGATTGGCAAATGCAATCGTTAACCATTAACCAATCAGCGTGTCCCAACAAAAATCCCTCTCACGGACGTCCGAGACGCGACGTCGGAGAGTGAGTCGTCGAGTAGTTGTTCAACCACCACGAACAAGGAGAACCAAGGAGCAACCAGCTCACATCACGCGATACCATAGATCAGTTTTTACAAGTCCCAATCATTTGGGTGGTCCTTCGAACCAGTATCTAGACGGCACAACATCGTGCAAACATCCACAAAGCTCGAAAGTTCATCGCCGCAACCACGGGCATTAACACTAGCTGTGTAGCGTATTTCTCGTAAACGGTAAGTACAGGGAAAAAATGGAAGAGGAAAGTTTTACGGTGTTTTGTAACTAATATAATAGCATACATCAACATTTTGTGTTTGCAATTGTTACGGAACAGGCCGTAACGGTTGAGATCGCCTTCGTTTCGGGTTGCTTAAAGGCGTAAAATTCCAGAAATGTGTTTGACGTCGTTTTATTTAATGTTTAGTTCGAACGGATGTCGTTCTAGGTGTATTGTTTTAGACTATCTGTCGACCTTGCGCGGGTACATCGGTTTTATACCAATTTTGGCACCTTGCTTCCGACCAGTCAATGGTCAGGAAAGGGCCTGGACTCGAGCGTCGCTTCGTGGGTTTTTCCCGACTTCCTTCCTACCTGTGGCGGTTGCTTGGCGTTTTTGGTTTATAATTATAAAGGTGTTTGGTTACGATAATAATATTATAATAGTATCTAATAACAATGTGTGGGGGAAAGGCAGTGGGTTCGTAACAGCAATAGTTTTTGAAACATGAAAGTGGTCTTTAATTTTCTAAGCGAAATGCCATATATTTTTGTATGCGATATGAAAACCACTATTAAGATAAATTCAATTAGTGTGACACAATGGCCTTCAAAGGTATGCAAACTCAGGAATGAAAGAAACAGATTGAACATTTCGTAATATTGTATTTACTAGTAACTGTGTTGTTATTGACTATCGGAATATTTATTTACATTTTCAATAGTATAGATCTACACGTTGTTCTGAATGCGTAGTTTCAGTATCCTCAGACGAAACAGTAGGGAACATCTGCCTTGCTATAATTTCGTATTTCAAAATAATAAGTAAAGTATCGAATTTTATAATTCAATTATGCGACAGAAGAAAACGTAGACGTGATACTTAATACTTTAAGCTGTTCTAACAATTTCCTTCATCCCTGTCATTGTATGATTTCATAGGTCACTGTGTCACACGTGATTCAATTCGTCTTAACAATCGCTTTTATATCATATAAAAAAATATGTGGTGTTCCGTTTAAAAAATTAAAGGTGATCTTCGTTTTTCGAAAAGTATTGCAAATTTAAAAAATTTATGTACGATGTTATATTGGCTATGAAAGACAGTAAAACTTTTCCCTCTTTCATTTTACCCATATGTTTACCATTTACGAGAAAAACGCTGGCTAGTAATGGCGTGAACACACTATACATATGTACACAGGGTGGTCCACGCAAATGTTACATGTTATAGCTCCGTTACCAGTACAGTTATAGAAAAGTGTCGAAGGAAGAAGGTAAATGGTTCAAAGAGCACTACATCTATAGAACCATGCTTCTTTTAGAAGTGCAATGGTGAATGTGCAATGAACAATTGCGTTATTTTTTTAAATAGAAATGCATACTTTTTTTACACAAATAGATTCACCTCGGTATTCTACGTAAAAAAGTATTGAGGTGTAATAGTGAAAAAATGATTAGTTATCGAGATATTTTGAAAAATTTTCCTTATCAAGGAAGATGCTCAAACGCTTCTCAATTACACTGTACACATTTCATACAACGTTTTTCAATGATTTTCATTACTGAATTAAGGTGATCTCCGGTTATTGTTGCACATTGCAGTATTATTCGTTCGTTTAGATCTTCCACAGAATTTATAGAATTTGAATAAATCCTATCTTTTAAATAACCTCATAGAAAAAAGTCCAGGGGACTTAAATAGGGTGAGCCAAAATATTGAGGTACGTAGAAATAACCAGAGATCACTTGTCCACTATTATACCTCAATACTTTTTTACGTAGAATACCGAGATGAATCTATCTGTGTAAAAAAAAGTATGCGTTTCTATTTAAAAAAATAATGCAATTATATGTAGTGCTCTTTAAACCAGTCACCTTCTTCCCTTGACATTTTTCTGTAACTGCACTGGTAACGGAGTTATAACACGCAACAGTTGCATAGACCACCCTGTATACATACGCTACCGGCCAAATGTTTGGAATCACTGTGCATTGCAAGTTAGATAAAAATTTCGAGAAATAAGTTAGCAATTTTAAGAATTTTTTATCATTCGAATCAATCGAAATGAGGTAAAGTGCTGCTGATCTCCACGACATCAATTTCAAATCTGTAAAGTTTTCGAGAAATAAGTTAGCAATTTTAAGAATTTTTTATCATTCGAATCAATCGAAATGAGGTAACGTGCTGCTGATCTCCACGACATCAATTTCAAATCTGTAAAGAATTTAATACTGATGTAAATTGGCACGTGATTCCAAACTGTCGACCGGTAGTGTACATATAATAGACATACGTTTCAAAATACATCTATCGATACTCGTATAAAATTCCATATTTTAACCAGTCTAAAGAAAGTGTCACAGAAGCAAGTTTGAAGTGAACGAAAGCGTGAAATCGAAGCGTGAAAATTAACCACCAATTACCGCAAACATTCGACCAGAAATTTACAAAGGTACACCGCCGTTTACCGAACACTGCGGGAAAAGTAAGTATAAAGTAGGGACGTGAGGCAGTTACATTGGAAAAGCGTCGTCCTGCCCGTTGTATAATGACTTCCGAGCGTATTCCGCGCAAGCCAATATTTGTACGTGCTCCATTCGGTGAGGGGGCAATTAATAACAGGCATGAAGACAAATACACAGGACGCGTGACAAATGAATCGTCGGGCAAACTAGCGTTTGATGGGCCTCAATATTTGTTTTCTACGAGTCCAGATTTTTTACCATTGCACGAACGTCGCGCACGAAAAGCGCGCGCTGAAGTATCGTTCGAATTATCGCGCGTGTCCCAAGTGCATACTTACATTAGGACACTTGTCAAAGGTATTGTACGATTTAAATTGCATCTCTTCGTCAAAGTTAGTATCACATCGTCGCCTTAATACTCCAAATAGATGTATTAAAATCATTAGTAGAAAATTGAAAATTAGAAAATTTTCTCGTAGCGCGTTTGGCTGTACTTTTGCCTCGATTTTCGGTGGAAAATTTTACTCTTCCAAGAGTGAAATTATTTTTCTTCCTACTAGTAGTAAATGTTATGTTTGTTCGGGTCGCGTAATGTTCGATGCTTAATTGCCGAACCGGTACGCGAGTTTAATCACAGTGTGAAATGCTAAGAACTAGTTTTATTTGCAACAGAGTGATACTTGAGGTGATGTCGCCACGAGACTATCAAAATACTAATTTTCGTAAGACCAACTGCCAAGACTTCCAAAAAAGGACGCGCTTCTGCCTCGTTTCCTTAGTTTTATCCGCTCGGCCAGTTGCTGATTGGTGGCCGATTTCTTCTGGGGGTTGTAGGTGGTGACTCCTCATTGGAGGAGGTTGTTTAGGTGGGACGCAGCTCTTTCCAAGGGAAGGGGATTGTTGCTTAACATTAGAAAACCCCCATTTTTGGGTTTTTCCCAGGGGTTGCCGCGTGACTTTCCACCGTGCACGTGACCTCTCCACGGGGGGTACGGTACACGCGAGAGGACCGGTACCTCGGTCTGGCGGCCAAATGTAATCGAACAAGTTTATGACGATAATCCGCCAAACCGAGGGTTCGTCGGGATTTCTTGCGAGGCAACAATGGTTTTACATAAAATAACGTAAAGATTAGTTATTTACTACCTTCTCTGTTAAAATTATTCGATCCAAAATAAATTCTAATGACAGAAGAACATCCCCAAGTGTCACTCACCAATTTTGATGAAATTTGCGTATGATGTGGTTCTCGAAAAAATATTTCACATATATTTCTTTCTTATCGGCTTCATTTCTGTTGAGAGGACGAAAACAGCCCTCAAAGTTGGGATGTTAAAACCATTAAATCCTATTTGGTCCAATATCTCGGGAAGTATTGGTGATAGAGGATCAGATTAAATGTAGAGATTGCGTGTTTCTCAATGGCGAATTCACCTATCTAATACTTTCTTTTTTTTAATTCATTTGTTTATGGAAAAATTTCTATCGCTTCTAAATCGATTTTTTCTATTTCGATTTTCACAATTGATATTTATACTGAATACAGTACTAATATTACCAGTATTCTTATGACAACTAAATATAAATATAATAAAACATAAATACACGTTCTCCAAAAAAAATGCGATGGGAACTTTTGTATAGACGTAATATTAAAAATTCGTACTTTTTTCGTTTAATATGATTTTGTTGAGTATTATTAGCCACGGAGATACAAGAAGAGTACAAAAAGAAAAACTCGGTATTATTGATAATTAAGGAAGTACGTAAATGAAAGAAAACTGATAACAGTTTCACTTTGTGCTGTTACCTTAAAAGTTTCATTTCGTGCTTTTATTGTTCTCAATTTATTCGCATTGTTTTTTCGTTTTACACTTTTTTTTTAATTCCTATCACGCGCGTATATATACGTGTACGCGGAAAATAGTTCAGATCGAGGCGAATGTGTATATGTGTGTAGCACGTATCAATCGCGCGGTGCAGCGACAATTTGCATGGGAAATGAGATTCAAATGACCAGCCGGCGCAAACACGTTGTAACGCGGGCGAGCAGCACACTTTTCGAACGATTTGTTTTCCAGCTGGAAAACAGTCTTGTTTTTCGAAACGAGTGTTTAAGAGAAGGCGAAGAAGTTTGGATTTTTAGGAAAACGTGGACAATTTTAGGGAAATTCTTGGTTTTGTAGAAAAAAAGTAGATAATTTTCGAGAAATTCTTGGATTTTTAGAGGAAAAGTAGGTAATTTTTGAGAAATTCTTGGATTTGTAGACAAAAAGTAGATCATTTTAGAGAAATTCTTGGATTTTTAGGAAAAAGTGGATAATTTTAGGGAAATTCTTGGATTTTTTGGAAAAAGTAGATAATTTTAGAGAAATCCTTGGAGTTTTAGGAAGTAGTGGATAATTCTTGGATTTCGGACAAATGTTGAATTTAGACAGTGACGAATGTTGTAAATTTAGAAAACAAATAACGATCTTACATTAATTTTCTTAATTTAGGGAAGGGTAATACATTATTAGTTGAATACTAAATTTTCGAAAGGTTTAAATGTTTCTTTATTTACTTTAAATCAGTGTAAATAATTTATGATGCAGTATCGAATTTCGAAAGGAATGAACATTTCCTGGTAAATCATTTTTAAACACAACAACGAAGCATTTTCCAAAATATGAAAAATGAAGAACTCTTAATAGCGTGCATATTTCTTCGAAATTACTCCAAATACAGCATAATCGAATGAATTTGTAACGTGTTAAGATTGATTCAATGTACACAGTGCGTTAAATAATGCAATCTACAATAAAAGAAATTCTGCACCACTTTGTTCATAAACTTTTTATACACACAATGGATTATTCGAACAGTACCGTGCGATGTGTATCGGGAGTTGTTGTTACATGGCTAAAGTTGTTTCTGCAAACTGTAGGACAACTTTGAAATTGCGCTTGCCACCCCTCCGCCCCAATCAAACTGATATATATATATATTTTTTTTTTGTTTGTGCATTTGAATCGGTCGTCACATGAAAGATGGATCGATGTCGCATATGCACACGGCCACATAAATCACGATGGCCGTTGAAAAAAAATAAACGACACGATAAACTCAGAGCGCTTGGATTTGTCACGGCTACCTAGTACACGAGCTTGACAGTAAATAACGCAAGAAAATCATAACCCGTTGTCCGGCGGAAATACCTCAACTCGACTAGACCTATTTCAAGCTATTTTATTTGAAATTCACCCAAGGTAC
>NW_017100442.1:71608-73788 GCF_001263275.1 Habropoda laboriosa | reverse complement strand
GGAAAATTGGAGAAAGAAATTTTAGAAGAATACAATTTTTTTCTTTTCTTTTAATTTATTGCTTTCTCTCTTAGCGTTCTATTTCGTCCTGTCCTCCTAAATTTTCTGCTTTCTAATCGATGAAAGTATCGATAAAGATAACAAATTTCTTCAGTTGAAAACATTTTTATCAAGAAAAATAATTTTCTTGCTGAAAGGAGGAGACACTTTCGTGGGAAAATTGGAGAAATATATTTTAGAAGAATGTAATTCTTTTTTTTTATTTATTGCTTCCTCTTTCAGCGTTCTTATTTCTTCCTGTTCCCTTAAATTTTCCTACTTTGTCGTACTTAATTCTTTTTCTCCCCTTTTTCTTCTACGTTTCCTATTATTTGCAAATTTACACCTGTAGGTATATGAACAAATAAATATTCTACACTGTTAACACTACATAAATACAATTAAAAATAAAAAATTTCACATCAACACGAATATTATCCGAATGAAAATAAAACCCTCACAGCTGCGTCGATAATGTAGGAAAATGACAAATAAAAATTCCGTACTTTCGCTAATACTTTCTGCAGAAACTAAAGAAACAAAAATTTCTCGTATTCGTTAACAGCTTCGAGAGGAAAAATAAAATCAACCAATTCTAATCTCCATCCGTGGCTCTTTAAAACGAAAAAAGTAAAAATTTCACATTTTCGCCAAATGCATTCTCCATGAAACTCATAAAAATCTCGATTCACTCAACTCCGCTGCCTAACGTCCATCCAGAAATCCACTTTGAAATTAACATCGCCCATTTACATCGACACTCCGCCCACGAACGCAATAATTTGTAAAACGTGCATCGAACGGGGCATTAAAACGCGGCCAAAGGTGCATTAGTTGCTTCGAAAGTGGGGAACGCGGGAATATTATACAACGTAAAATAGCCGGCGTTATTACCAGAAGAGTTTTTCTTCTTCCTCGTCGCTTTCCTTTCCCCCTTTCTCACCGCTTGTTCCTTTTTTTTCTTCTTCTGCTTCTTTTTCCTTTCTTTTTCTTCTTTGAATAAAGTAACAGTTCGGAATACATTATACGGCAGCTAAGGGCTAGAGGCTGTAATGCTTCTTATTACCAGGTCTTATGTAAAATTCAATCAGTCCACAGGGCGAACAAATGGCCGAAGAGGGCTGAAGGGAGGGCACAAAGGTGAACGATAATGACACGCGGCTGAAATTAAAAGCGAACGCGGCCGCACCGCGCATAATTACCGCAAAAAAGGAAATGACTCCACCATTGTTGGCCACTTACGACGAAGATCGATCGCGAACACGCTTGTAATCGGCTCGGGAACCCGATTTTTTCCAATTCAACCAACTCCGGGCAAGGTCAATCTCCGTCTTAACGATCCCTTCGACCAGATGGAAAATTGAATCGGACGGTTGAAAAGGGAGTAATGGAATGCTTTGTAAAACACCCAAGGAAATGCACATTTGTGAGAATTCTATTAGGGGTTGTGTAATATGAAATGGATTTCTAATCGTTTGAGAATTAATCATTCCGGTGATTAATCGAGTGTTGAAAAGTTCCGAGTTCTTTCGCGTTAACTGTTCGTGTAACTCGATTTTGTTTCTTCATTTGTGAGAAGATTAATTGTGGTCGTTTATAACAATACAATTTCATGAGAAAATCAAGAATGAACTGTTAATATGCAATGGTATAGCAATAAACAGTGTACGAAATGTATTTTTAATCGTTCGAGAATTAATCATTCAGATGATTAGTTGAATGTTGAAAAATTCAGGGATTTTTCATGTTAACTGTCTATGTTAGGTTTTCTGTAGAAACGGTTTATGGCACGATCGACCGGGAACGGTTATTTTTGAGTTCAGGATTTTCGTTTATTGCTTGCACGGGTCTAATTACATCCTGCGAGGGTCATTAGAATTGATTTGCTAGATTTTTAGTAATTTGTGTCCCTCGCGCTCAATAGCCTACGAACATACCACAAACCACGGATTTCCGAACGGCACATCTACCTGTGACGGTACGCTTGCCGATTAGTCACCCGGAGGAAATTCCAGATTTTTGGGACCTTCCGCCCACCCCTCGCGACCGTCACCCGCCCTTCCAAGGTGACAGCGCGCTAAGGGCGCACTGGAAGGGCGGCAAAGACGATATTAGACACGCTGATTGGCAAATGCAATCGT
>NW_017100442.1:70854-71541 GCF_001263275.1 Habropoda laboriosa | reverse complement strand
AGTTGTCGAGTAGTCGTTCAACCACCACGAACAAGGAGAACCAAGGAGCAACCAGCTCACATCGCGAGATATCATAGATCCGTTTTTACAAGTCCAAATCATTTGGGTGGTCCTTCAAACCACTATCTAGACGGCACAACATTGTGCAAACATCCACAAAGCTCGAAAGTTCATCGCCACACCCACGGGCATTAACAGTCTATATACAGTATATTCTCCACAAGTGTCAAACCGCAAGGAAGCTAAACCTGACACTCGTAGAGTAGGGGCAACGTTTTCGAGCCTCGCGCACGCCTTTGTAGTTTGTCGAAAGTAGACAAGGACAGCGAATAAAAGATAAGCATGAAAAATGGGTCGAGGCAACGAAGCGATTTAAATATCAACTTTTTTAATTTTACGTTTTTTTACCCCGAAATTTTTCTTAACACATTGATGAGATTTTTCTGATGTAAATGACATAAAACACGACATAATTTGAACAACATTTACTTATCGACACGTTCACTGTCACGACAGATTTTCAGGTTGCTGTCAGACGGCCACAAGAAAATACATTTTAAGCATAGGATTATAGTATTATGCTTTATACTTTTTTTTTTCAAATGAAAATAATGTCTAGCTAGCTATGCCGTTCAAAATTTTTAGTCGACAACATTTATTTTATTTTAATTATTCTAAACATTTGAG
>NW_017100442.1:47994-68393 GCF_001263275.1 Habropoda laboriosa | reverse complement strand
ATTTATTTCATGGTATTGTAACAAGCAAACGTTGAATACATTTTTCATTCGTGTAAGAAGAATTATTTAACACGATAAATTTAGCTGTACTATGGTTATTTTTAATCTACGACCACAGGTCAACCTGATTTTTAATCCCTACGAAATTAATTTAACCACGAGTAAGTAACGAGAACGCTAAAACCTATGTTTCCATTGAAGAATATTGTAAAAACGTATAAATTGTTATATGCAATGTTATAACAAATTGTCGGAAGTATAAATTTTTAATAAAATTGTGAAAATTGATAAATTATACCGTGTTACGATATCGGAAATCTCCCGCGAAAATCTCCCGCGAAAATTTCCCGCCTGACCTAACCGACGATTTTGCTAATGACTTTGGGGAGAGGGTACCGCAGGTATATAAGGACCCGCCGATGTCCCGCGAAATCATTTACCCTTTATACTGGGCCCTAGACACTTCGCGGCGTATTTTGACCTGAAGGTTCTGAGATGTGAATAGAGTGGTCGGGGGCTACTAGCTAGTCTATGTCCACCCTGTACACACTCAGCCTTCTTGTAACACTTGTATACATTAGAATCAATTAGAATTTCTATTACTAATTATTAAACAAATTTTAACAATTACCGGCACTCGCTAGGCACGTAATATCAGACTTTAAATACTCGACTTCGAACTTCGGTTTAGTCATAATTCTATTAATGTTATAATAACGTATAATTTATTAATTTTCACAATTTTATTATTAATTTATACTTCCAAAAATTTGTTAAAACATTACATATTATTATTTATACATTTTTGCAAGTTTCTTTGACAAATAAGTACGTTTCAACGATCTTATTACTTTCTCGTTGTGAAATCAAGTTCGGAGGATTAAAAATCAGGTTGACCCTTGGTCGTAAATTTAAAATAGCCATAGTGAAGGTGAAATTATTATTTTAAATAAATGTTTCTATACGAATTAAGAATCTATTCAACGTTTGTTTGTTGCAATACCGTGAAATAAATTGTATTATATATTTTCTCAGTTTAGACTGAATTTAAAGTTCGTAAGGATTAGAAATCAGGTTGACCTGTGGTCGTAGATTAAAAATAGCCATAGTGAAGGTAAAATTATTACGTTAAATAATTGTTTTTATACGAATTAAATATTGATTCAACGTTTATTTGTTGCAATACCGTGAAATAAATTGTATTATATATTTTTTCTGTTTACACTAAATTTAAAGTTCTGTTTACATGTTATAACAATTAGAATGTAGACGTTTTGCCGTTTCACGGTTTTTCCTCTGTTAATTATGTGTTTATAAATCATTTCAAACTAAAGCAGCACCATGCCCACCCTTAATTAAACCGTCTCAGTAGTTTACCGTAATTAATAATCTATTTTCGGAATTTATACGAGAATTTTTGAATTTTAGTAAATACTAGAGTCAGTGTCCACCCTGTACACACTCAGCCTTCTTGTAACACTTGTATACATTAGAATCAATTAGAATTTCAATACAATAGACTGAATAACAATTCATTTTAACTAATACCTATTAGAAATTTTCCTTTTAAAACAAATATAAATCATTTTACCAATTACTGGTACTTGCTAGACATTTAATATCAGACTTTAAATATTCTCCTTTCGGTTCTTTTAAATACAATCAAATAATTTCTTCAATTATCGATACTGACTTGGAATACTCCGCTTCGAATAAAATATTTCGAAATTATTTTGAAGGTTTAGGGAAATAAACATTTGAATTTTAGTCATCGTTGTTCTTCAGACTTGTCGAATAGGATATTGAAATGAGTTTGAGAGGTTGCTTTTTCGTTACTTTTCTTCCAGCAATTGAAATTAATTTGAAATTTTTCATATATTTTCTCTGATATTGAATTTTGTTTACTAATAATTTACCATCCAAGGAATTTGCATGAATTGCATGTTAAGTAGTTAGTTGATTTATTATTGTATATTGTGAGCTGATTTGGAACGAGTGCACTATGCCCACCCTAAATTAAACCGTCTCAGTAGTTTACCGTAATTAATAATCTATTTTTGGAATTTATGCGAGAATTTTTGAATTTTAGTAAATACTAGAGTCAGTGCATCGCGTATTGAAATAATAGCTTCATCCCTAGTTCGTTTATTATTGAATATTTTTACGCGTTTAACTTATGCTTCTCCCCAATTCTCGTCGCGTATTTTATTCAAATTTTCTTATATTCTAGAATCGAGAAAGATATGAATTCGCGTTTTTTCTTTTGATTCTTTCAATTTTTCAATTGCATTACGCATTATTGCAATAATTTCTATCGTTACATTTAATTCTAATTGTTTAGCAGCTTTTCTGCTGCTATCGACCCTACATTTTACTGACACTTGTCGAATCGACCCTACCTTTTTTTTTTTTTACGTGGAGGTAGGCCGACTATATGTGCTAAACAATTGGCAACCAAACGGTGGCTCGCTAAAGCGATATATTTTGAAATTAAATTAATCACTCAATAAGTTTTAACGTTAGATTGTTTCCTCGATATGGCCATGGTGGTCATCAGTGACTGGAGTGCCTCAAATGTTTAGAATAATTAAAATAAAATAAATGTTGTCGACTAAAAATTTTGAACGTCATAGCTAGCTAGACATTATTTTCAATTGAAAAAGAAATTATAAAGAATAATACTATTTATAATCGTATGCTTAAAATGTATTTTCTTGTGGCCGCCTGACAGCAACCTGTAAATCTGGCGCGACAGTGAACGTGTTAATAAGTAAATGTTGTTCAAATTATGTCGTGCTTGATATTATTTTCATTAGAAAAATCTCACCAACATGTTAAAAAAAAATTCCGGATGAAGAAAAGTAAAAGTAAAGAAATTATATTTTTCTATTATGATTTGTCGAGCCGTGTAATCTCGTAAAGGAAACCGACTGGTGTAACCTTACACGCTTGACTGACTGCGAGCGAGATAACATGGGCGCAGCAATGACGCAGCCTAGGCGTAGGACCATCTATACTGTCACTTGTAGAATCCAACATACTGACTCTTGTAGGGAATTTACCGTAATTCGATCTTTTTTCTTCATTTGTGAGAAGAAAAATTATGGTTTATTACACTATTACATTTTCATTAGGAAAGCTAGAATTGATTGATAATAACGCAATGATATATTAAACGAAACGAATAAAATAAGACTAACATAATTTAAACAAATGAATAGGTAACCTCCAAGTCACATGGTGTTGTGAAGGGTTAATTTAAATTTCGTACAGTTCTTTCTAACATCTTTCCTTACGATTTTCAAATGGATATCTCTCTTAATCGGAAAGTTCTATCGAATTTCGTTGTGTGAATTAAAACAATCATAACTCCAACAAAATCGATACACCTTTGCCAACGTGTCTGCTCCCCGTCACAGCGTCGATTGATAATATTTTTCTCCACGATATGAATGACGTGAATTTCAAAACTGGCAACGTGACAGTTTAAGCTTTCAGAATTGAACATGGACTAGTTAGAATTAAAATGAAAGTTTATTACATAAATAAAACTGTCTTTCATGATTTTTCAACCATAATCCACGCCACAAGTGTGATTCGTCATTACAAGGCAGAGTGTTAAATTAGTATTTTCGAGGAATCTAAGAATTCCTTTCAATCCAACATTTCGTATAACACCAGAGATTTGATTTCTCGATGGAGAATACGAATACAGGTTAGCGAAGGCTTGAGGGGGATCAAGAAGGATTAAAATGTGATTTTAGCGGGAGATTTAATGGACGACTGCTTTATACGTAAGAGGTGTTAAAGATCGTTTCCAGGATTCGATACGAAATTCGCGGTTCGGTGATAGAAATTTTTGCTACAATGCTCCTCGCTTCGCTAGGAAACTACGGGGATAGGATGTAATTGAAAACTGTTGGACTGTTGTCAGTGAAAAATCGACGTGTGAATCGTTGTTTCTACCTGAAAGCTTCCAATTTTCGCTAGTTGGAAATTCTCCGTATTTCCAAAGTTTCTGGGAAATATTTGAATAAAATAGCATATTTTCACTATAACCTACTTCGACCATTCGAACAATAACCCCCAAATTCGAGTATAGCGGATCGAAACCGAGCAATCCGAGTAACGCTTTCGAACGCCTCTCTTCGAAACTTTCGGCAATTCTAACTTCTAAAACTGGTCTTACCCTAAAACGCAGCTTCTCCGAAACGTTCTTACCGCTCCCAGCATAAGCGACACTTCAAGAAACGCTATAGGGGAATTTTTTAGGCGGTCTCCATTCCCAACGAACCGAAGCTTAAACCCACAGTCAGTGAAAGCCACGAGAACCCTCTAGGCTAATTAGAATTTCGAATTTTCCACTGAATAAAACGACGACTCTTAACCTAATCCACGGCACTGTACCACAAAGTATTAGTCCTTTCATACGCAACGCCGTAATGACCGCATTGTCATAACGATTTTAATCACCCCGACGAGCAACGCACGATAGAAAGGGAATGGAAATGAAAAAAAAAAGAAGAGAGAACGTGTGTTCTCTCATCGATCTTCGCATTTTCTCCCCGATTATTTTGAGCATTAGGAAAAAAATCCTTTCGCGATCTAACGATCTCTCGATCCGGACCATTCTTTCTCCTATTCATTCGCTTTCTCCTCTCCTTTTTACCCTTCTTCTTCTTTTTCCGTTTTCTATTGTTCCAACGATCCTCGTTCGTTTCCTTGGGGACGAACGAAGAGATCTTCCTTCAACGAGAATTCGCCGGTGTTTCGTCAAGCACGCGTCTAATCGTCACGACGGGGAAATTACGACGAATTTCTGGCCGTAATTTACGCCACTCGAGTACACGACATTCCAACCCTTTATGGCGCGCGCCATCCATTGAATCACAAATAAGGAACGGGTCACTCACCTAGAATCCTCCTCTCGATTCTCCATCCGCTTTAACGAGTATTCCAGGTCTCCCTTTGAGGATTTTTCTATTCAACAGTCGTTTGTACATCCTTTTGGTCGCGTTTAGATTTCTACTTTAAGGGATTAGATTCCTTCAGAGGCCTGGAAATGATACCTAACTTTGGTATTTTTTTTTTTTGCAAATAATTGACTCGATTGAAAAATTTTCATAGGGGCTTTGTTATATCACCCTTGTAGAATACGGAAGTATTTTTTGTATTTAATTTCTTTACAAAATTGGGGCGCTACAACCGCATCACCGAACCTCTATTTCGGAAGGAAGCCTTCACGATTTTGTCTCTCCCTGCTGTCACGCGGTTTGACTTATTGTTAGAACAAAGTATCCAAAATTTTCATCATCTACAAGCCAATTACTGAAGAAGTACATAGGATTGCCAAAAAATATTGAGTTTCACAGAAATGGTGAACACATGAAGAAAGAATTACTCTTTTTCTCTAACGTTCTAGTATACATATGTTAATTGCAGAACAAATTTTCAATGTATTGCAAACATCCTGCATACTTCTTTAGATAATATGACAAAGAGTATTTGGTGAAAATTCCAAGTGAATCGGATGCAAATGGCAGAAGTTGTGGACCTTGAAAGTGTAATTCTTAGAAAAACGCGTTTAATGTTTTGGTTACTGATTGACGCGTTTAGTTAAATCGGTTCTAATGGCATAAAACCATCGAAATATTTCATTCAAATTATTTGCATTATATTTAAAGAAATATAAACTATCAAGAAAATTGGCTTTTTGGGGCCTCAAGAGTGGTTTAACCTTAACGGTAGGTTAGGGGGAGAAAGTTCAGGTTTCTGGGTCAAAGAGATGGGATTGGGGAGATGAGCGAGGAAGTGAAGTGGAACTTCGAAGGAGCGTATAGCTTAGAAGTGTTAGGGTTATGCAGGTATCCCTGCAAGGATGTGACGTATCGAGTAGTATATACATTAGTGATTATTCATTTTGATGTCATATTGAAATTACAGACAGGTTTCTAAGGTTGGAAATGAAATTGAAATTTAGTATGGTTGGAAATTATTCACGACATTGCACAGTGATCTGGAAAGTTGCATTTCGTCGCCAAAATTAAATGTAATACATCTTTACGTCGATTTCTTTTTTCCATAAAAATTTCTTTTCTACGTTATAAGTCGATTAGTACCAGTAATTTGTTTCAAAAAGGCACAATTATTTTACACACAAAAAAAAAAGAAGCTTCGTAGTCAAATGAAAACCACCTTTATGTCAATTCTTTTCGACAAAAATTTCATTTTCTACAATAACTTATTTCAAAAAGGCACAATTATTTTACATGAACAAGAGAAATTTCATGACCAAAATTACAAACAGCTTTATGTCGATTCTTTTCGACAGAAATTTCTTTTCTACGATATAACTCGATTACTTATTATAATATCTGTTATCCAGTATTTAATATGCGTTCAGAACGCCAGAGTACCCCGGGCGTTCGTTTGTTAAAATTCGCACAGACTTAAAGGTTGCAGGAGGCTGGACCTAACCTAAAATAAATAGGTTAGAAATAGTAGCAGCTCTAAATAGCTCTAACGCCTGTATAAAATGTGTAATAAAAGCATTATTATGAATATGTCTTTTCTCAAAGATCAAGAATTACGATCACACCAAGCAAATTCACTATCGTGATCGTAATTCTGCGATCACTGTGACAAATCGTTGTTAGTAATTTTGCACGCCGTCTCTAGTCGATGCTGTTCAGAAAATACATAAAATCGAACGTTAACCAGCCCACCCACCCAGCATCGATCCTATTCAATATCCAGTCGTCATTAAACATTCTACGGCGTGTGACTAAAATTCAATTACAAATTCCTCGAACGAAGGATCGTTTCCCATCTGAGCGCGATAAATTGGCCAATTCAGCATTATCGACGAATTCTTCCCCTTTCTAACTCTAATGTTCGGCCCGCCTGTACGTTAGACGGAGGAAAGTCGGGCAGAAATTAATGAGGCCAGGCCAGCGTTACACATCGCATCGATTTCTATTAATTTCCGCGATATCGGAAACGCGTTTATGGCGGCACACAGGAGAGAGGGCCGGGCAAATAGAAAACGAGTTTCGAAAACCGATGGCATCGATCGATCGGCCGCGATCTCGCGTGTAATTTATCGCCCCCACCGTCCCCCGTTCATCGACGGCCATCCGTCCTCTCGATTCATCATCGAGCGTCGAAGCGACGCGACGCGACGCGGGAAAATTCGTTCCTTCGAAATTTTCACGGGCCATTATGTAGATCGAATTCCAAGTCGACGTGGAATCGATCCTCCCCGAAGCTTTCCCGGCGAAATGCAGGCCTTGAGTTCACGTTGTCTCCTTTTAAGAGACAGGAATTATTTTCGCGTAACTGTGACTTCGTTACTTCAAAGTGTGTCACATGATTGATTGGATACATTGTCTTTCAGGCTGTTCTATGGGGATCCGAATGGTACATAGTTGAGAAGCGGCTGCATTTTCTTTGAAAATTGTTCGATGCCTTTAGAAGGAATTATTGAGTAATTCAGTCATTATGTTATAATTTCTATATAATATGCTATAATTTTGTTGAATACAGTGCAAATATCTAAAAAATATTTGAGAGATATTTAAACACTTAAAAAATATTTGAAAGATATTTTTGATAGGCTGCTACTCATTGGGTCAGTATTTAAAAAAATTTTAATCAGTGTTTTGAGTAAATGATCAGTATTTTAAATAAAATATGAGTACGTAATATAAGTGGTCAGTATTACATCGATTAATATAAAAACTGTCAGTATTTTCATTAGAATATCAGCAAACATAATAATTCCTCGGTATTTTAAATAGATGGTCAGTGTGTATAATAAAACATCCTAACCTAACCAGAAATTTAAATTTTATTGACTAGAGAACTAATTAATACTGACTAAATAAACAAAATTGTACTGACAAAATGCGATTTAATGCTGTCGATTATTCACCACCAATTAGAAAAAATAGTGACCAGATAAATGAAAGTGTTTTTGATAATGTATAATAGCTGATTTTTACTGACTATTTATTTAAAAAAACATTGACCACTAATTAGAGAAAATAGTGACCAAATAAATGAAAGTGTTTTCGATAATGCATAATAGTTGAACATGGTGACGTTGAAGGATAGAAAAATGAATCGAACAATGTTACTCATATAAGAGACACACGTAGCAAACGCCAACCTATAGCCTGTCTAAAATAAACAGCCACTCAAGGTCACCAGGAAGCTGCTCCCCACCACTACTTTCACCTACTTCATTGCTCTACACCTTCACTTATTGCCTTTCTCCCATTTATCTTCACTCAGTTTCACTTGAAAACGATAAAAAAAAAAAAAGAGAATTACTCACAAAATTCTTTTCATCCCTCGACATTTATAAACTCACACACAGACTCGAGCAAATAAATTCTAAAAAACACCAAAGTGCACGATACATACGCAATACGTACTCTCCCATTTTTCAACAAGGTGTTACTTTAATACAACCTGTAAATCTATCCAACGGAATAAAGGAATTCTACAGGAGGAGAAAAAAATATCGTTCAGTCTGCAACGCGAATATATCGTGCTCGTTCGAAGAATATAAAACGACGAAGAAAAAAAAGAGACCAGAATCCAGCGTCCATAATGACAAAGCACGATAGCCAGCTCTTCGATTAATCCATTCATGCCCTCGATCGACTGTTTTCCCGACCATTCTCCACGAGATCCGTCATATCGACGCGCTGGAAACGAAGCCGGTCGAGCGGCGCGCGATAAATCACCGGAAGCTCGTTGCGCGTAATTAACGTCGCGGCTAATTACGAGCCTCCTTTCGCTATTTCCCTTCCGCGATCCACCGGGTGGGCCGTTTTTCCGGCGTCTGTCGTTCAATGAATCACCGGGCGCGAAAACTTTTCGAATCACGCGTCGCGTCGCGTCAGGAAACAGGCGACGCCTGGCGTAAACAGCGCTTTCGAGTAGCGCCCCGGGCGCGACGTCCGGGCCACGGAGCCAAGCTATATCAGGGAGCAAGCATTTTTCCCTGTTCCGACCAGACTCGAATTCTCCCGCGACTTCCCCTCCGTCGAATTTCAACGATCGATTCGACTTCGAGATCCGACGGATGCTGAGAGAGCTCTTGCACCATGGTCGAGGGAAACTTGGACGTTCGGCGGGGAAACTGGGGAATGGACGTTGGAATCACCGACGAAACGATTCAGTGATTTTTTCTTGGGAGAATGAAGCTCCGAGTGTAACACTGTTTTATTGGAATCCTTTTTACAATTGTAGGTTTTTTGAGCAGATAGCGATGAAGTATAATGAGAGAGACATTTTTTGAATAATTTACGCGTGTCCCATATTACTTCGTGTTTCGTCCCGTACACCACAATTCTTGCAGGAAGTTGGAGACTTTCACGAAATTATTCACTAACAAGGGAAAATCCCGAAGTGATAATCACAGATACTGATGAATCTTTAGTACACGGTAGTTCTCAATAAAATATTTGACACATATTTTTTCACATCGGCAAACGTCCACAGAGGAAGGGTGAAAATTGACCTCGAAGTTGGAGGTCAATATCCTGAAAACTATTGGAGACAGAGGAATAGTGTTTTTCAACAACAAATTTGGAAAATCAAAAATAATAAAAAATGTTTCAAACAAATATGTTTACTACCTAAAAAAAAACTACGTGTAAAATATTTTTATAATACTACCATATACCAAAGTTTCATTCGTATCGGTGATTATCACTTGGGGATGTTCCCTTGCAAGCCTCGTTATAAAGCCTCACGAAATATAAGAATTCGTGATATCGGGTTGTACATTAGCGTGTTATCGTATTCTACGTGTTCTTTACAATTGTTCCTTACTCGTGTTTTACCAAGGGTCGCGTTTTATTAAGCGTGTTGTTACAAAGGTCCTGTTCGAATCACGTTTTACTGAAGAATCTCAAAAATCTTCGTGTTTGTGCTTTTATTAACAATCTTCGCTTGCTATTGGCTGTCGTGCTCACATTTAATCCTGGAAATTAATGGTACTTTTTATGGTCAGATGGTCCCTTCATTTAGGCCTAACGCAAGTTGTGTCCTGGTTTCGAGTTCGAAGCATGACGATCATAAAACGATTTATCCGATAGTGGCTAATAATTATTAAATTGGAATCGAACGCTTCACATTTAATCCTGGAAATTAAAAAATACTAGAGACTTCTTTTTTAAAAACTGAAGGTTCAAGTGTGTTACTGTTTTAGAGGGATACACAGAATTCCTTTTGCAACTGCAGGTTACTCGACTGTAAAGTGATAAAGCACGATGAGAGGAAAATTTTTTGACTAATTAACCAGAGCACTCGCTGTACGCGGCTGATTTATCTTACTAACAATCACTCTCTACCAACCGTATTCATTACTTAGAGTATTGCTGTATGACATTAGTCTAATCACTATTTTGCCCAATGGTTTGTATTTTACATTCGTAAAGTAAATAATATGCAAACATAAAAATGACGAAAATGAAGGTGTTTCTCACTCATCGGACAAGAAAATCTCACGTAATACTTGAGAAAGATTTAAAGTAAGGAACTGAATGTAAGATGTGATGGAAAGACTAGACCACTTCGTCAATACCCTCACATTAATCTAGCTGCCATGTTACACATTCTAAGCCCCAACTTCCTAATCCCAAAATTCCAAGTCCCCGGTACTAAGTCCTAAATCCCAGGCTCCAAGTCTAAATACCTATTTTCAAGCCTAGCATCTTACACACCGATCTCCAAATCAAAGAAGAACACTAAAAACTTGCCCACGAAACTCGGAAGCTTCCGCGTGGCAATCGTGAAGAGACCGGAACCCTAAATCCTCGCCAATAAAACAAACTTCATAAGCTCAAATTGCCTCTGAGATCTCCGAGTATAACCTAAACCTAACTCGCTCCTCTTTCCCCTTTAAACCAGGATACCTCCTGAGTAACGACGCGATTATTCAAAGAATCGGGGGATACTTGAGTCGCGGCAAAGGGAAACAAAGTTGCTGGGCTACTTTACACCGAGGAATTCACTTAACTTTATCTCTATGAAGTTACTCTTCCAAATGATCCTTTATCCAAGACGACATCACGTCGAGATCATCAGTGGCAATTTGCGATTTTTCTACCTGCATGGATCCCTCGGTATCGTTCCGAGCAAGAGAGACTTCCGGTTTTACCGGGGGCTTGCGTTAATTATCGGTCGGCATGCGTACGCGTGACAGCGTGCCTCGCTGAATTCTCCGCTTTTCTACGGTTAATTCACCTCTGCGGGGAATAGTATCGATTCGAAGGCGAGCCAATGAATCAACCTAGTCTGGCCTGCAGACCTCACTGGGAGTAAAGTTTATCCCGGAAGTGTGTATCGCCGCGAGTACATTCTTAGTTAACTTAGGCAACGATGAATTTGTTCGGTTGTACAGACGAGCTAAACAGTTGGGTGTCATAAAGCAATGGGTCAGCCTGGTCCAAACTTATCAGGAGTAGCAACGAATTCTTTTCCAGCTTGGGGTGAAATCAAAGTGAAATAATTTGCATTATTGTTTGTCGTGTACTCGCGTCGGTTTGTGTTGTGTTGCAGACTTAGATAACGAGAGAAAATATTCGGATACCTTTTAACGAGGCCTGAAGTGGTCACGGAGTACTTTATTTGCTCATATATCGAGTCTTTATGCGGAGTTACGTTTCTTTTTTCAAAATGAACGGCTTGAAACCGCGACAACTTTCAGGATGACATTGTGGCGGGTACGTCACTGCCAACAAGCCCTTACCGAACCTTGTTCTATTCTTCCACGCGAATTTTCTCTTTTCCAACTCCTTCAGATTTTAGTTTCCGTTCTTTTGTCTCTCCCCGGGTTAAGACTTGCCTTCGTCCTCGAGTAGCCTAAGAAGTGCACATGTGGCATCCAGGTTCGCACGAGGACGAACGACCCCGCTTTTTACGCCACTTTCTCCACTTCTATCTCTATCTATCGCTACTCCTGTCTCCCTGCCCTAACAATATAAAAACCCAGTACGCCTACACCAGGGGACAGTTTTTCCTTTACCGACCATCGCGACGTACCCGCCGAACCGCTGCCGCCCGAACCCGCCGAACCGCTGCCGCAGGGACAATTAGGGAATAAAACAATTGTATTTTCCGGGCGAATTGTACGCCGACCATCGCATTCAGATCTTAATAAATTGAGGTGAAAATAGTGCAACGGCGTTCTTCACCCACCTCAACATAATGCAATTCGTGGGAATTCCATGAAAAATTTATTATTATATTTATGAATTCTACTCTCGTCGTGTCCCACCCTATACAGTATGTCCGGTTTATCTCAGAATACAGAAGGTTTTGAAAACTACAGAAAAATGTTGCAGATGAAAATTACAGAATACAGAAAGCGACATATTGTTCTAGTATTCTTCTTTTACCTTGCAACAACCTTGAAAAGCCCTGCAAAGGTCCAGCTTAAGTTTTTAAATGGAAACGCATATTTTTGATTATGTACCTTTGTAGCTGACATGAGACGTTTTCAAAACACCGCATACTTGTGGTTTTTGCGCGAATTATTTGTTCGGTCATAAAACACTTCCGATGCAGGCAAGGCGAGGGATTAGTCGACACGGCCTGCAAATTTAATTTCCAACAGCACAATTACCAAAACCCTCCCATCTGGCTACCAGAAGCGGCCAACTTAGCGCCCGACCAGGAAACAGTAGGGATTCCCTACAATACAACAAACCTTTTTTAGCAACAATCTCCCTACCTTCTCGACACCTCAGCTACCCCCAGAATATTGGAACACCAATGGACACACCTCGACCACCTCCACTACACATTTTAGACAGCAAATCAGAAGACACACAGAATTTATAAATTGACACGCACAGACACTCAAACATTCTTTACCACTCTAATTTTCGTAACACATCATACCTCTCGTTAGATGGTTCCTGGATTACTGCAATGACATTTAAGATTCTGAAGTTATGTTGACATGTGACGAGAGAAAATGTCCACTTTTTCTTTCTTTATACTATCAAGGGACCATCCGGAAGTGATAAGCATCGATTTTGATGAAACTTTGGTATACAGTAGTTCAGAAAGAAAAATTCGACACGTATTTTTTTACATAAACAATCATCGACATTGAATGGGTGAAAATCGCGCTCAAAGCTGGTGGTACATAGTAAACATATTTAGTCTAATATCTCAAAAACTATTAGAGATAGAGAAATAGTATAAATTGATGAATTTTGTATTTTTCAACAATAATTTGAAAAATAATGAACAATAAATAATTTTTACCAAATATGCTGATTATCCTCATCTTTCAGGGCGATTTTTACCCCTTCAATGTGGAGGATTGCCGATAAAAAAAAATACGTGTCAAATATTATTTTGAGTTTCATCAATATCGGTGATTATCACTTCAGGATGAAAGTTCCCTTGTAAATATATAACGAGGAAAAGAAATGTTTATTGTTTTTGGATTAATAGTTGGGTTATTTAGAACTGTTCAATTTCATTGTATTAGGTTCACACATACTTTTTAGTTTCTAGGTAAATGAAGTAATGTGAAATGAGTCGCAATTAACATCAGCTTCTTTAAATTATCGTTTTTAGATATCTTTAGGTAGTTAGAAGGTAAACGGAGGAGTAATTTTTCTAGAATATTGCATATATTTGTACTAATATTGTTGCGACCTCATTAGGGCGCAACGGAGCCTCGGTTTGGCGGATTATGACAATAAACGATTTAGTCACATTTGGCCGCCAGGCCGAGGTGCCGACATTCGGCAAACCACCATATACCCCCCCGTGGACGCACCGGCGCGACACTCAGACAACAGGTCCCAAAACACTTGGGACCATAAAACATGACGTTACAAAAATCACATCTTTCGTCGACCAATAGTAAAACGTGCCACATTTTCCACCTCCATGACACAACAACCAATCAGAACCAACACAGCGTCTATACACACACCTACACACCAGCGAAACACGAATTTATTGTTGGACCAGTGATCGATATACATCGTCACGACGACAGACACAGTTTTTCCAAAGACTCGCCCGAGAGTCTCGTAACACATCACATCAGACTCGATCGAGAGTCACCTTCCAAGTTTCAATATGGTCATCCGGATTAATTTCCCGGTGACCAGCGTCTTGAGCGACGTTCACTGAAGAATTGCGGAGCAAGGGACGCAACAAATATGGAATGAGGGTGATTATTGAGAATAATATTTTTTTGTTAAATATTGGACAGAGGATAATCAAGAGAACTATAAAATCCTCTTACAAAACGAAAATAAATATTCTATTATTTTGGCGAATTCTACGAACCAATTAACTCAATCACAAATGCGTATAAATTGTTTAAATTCAGCATGGGCAGGTGAGACTTTCCCGATGGAAATAAGTCGAAACTTGCCTCGAAAGTTCGAACTTCTACGTCGAATCACCGCCGCGGAAATTTTATTAAACTTTCTTCGTTTTTAAGCGGTCGACTACTTAGAGTCGCAGGCCGATTTATGCTCGGCTGACTCCACTTCCCGGGAAAGAAGCTGCGGACGTCCCGTCGCGGTTGATCGAGAAAAACGAACCACCACAAATGAAAATATGTTCCGAAACTTCGCTGTTTTCTTTTTCGGCTCTTCTTAGAAAGGAAATATTTATCTTTCGCTGCTTCAAGGACCACTTTTCCACGAAATTTTCAACGGTAATTTGCCTTCCAGGAGAACCGAATTCTCCGTGATCATTTTAATTGTACGCGATGCAAAAGTTTGTTCGTACCGATCATTCACAAAAATATTTCGATATTAACCCCTTAACCTATAACAACGAGTCAGACTCGTGACAGGAATTTTACTCAAGACATGACAAAAATTTAGTTCTTCCATCAAGTTACAGTTATTAAGTTATATTAATAACAAAAATTAATTGCAATTCTAACTTTCGATTTAATTTGTAACACTGAGTATTACTAAATGTAATTAATCTGTAACAGCTTTACTTTTGTTTTCCTGATACAGTACCAAAACACTAAATTACTTAGATGCATAGCCAGAGAAGAAATCATAGGTTAAGGGGTTAATATTATTTTAGAGAAATAAGAATATTGTACATTTATGGTTTATAATTGTCTATTAATTCTTCATCCTAAAAATCGCCTAAAAATGGCATCTTCAAATGGGAATACCCCGTTTAATATAATATTAATGCACAAAAGAACGACTTATTATCCTTTGGTAATTAATAATTTATCATTGCACGATAGCTAAAGGCAAAAATTCCTATGTGGAGCTGGCCTCAACGTGGAACGAAATTTGCTGTGGAATCAGACTCCACGTAGAACCGCAAATGGTTAATACACTCCCACAAAAATGATACGAGAAAAATTCAAAATTCTACATTGTCGTATCTGAGAAATATAAAAATTACATTCTCTTTTCTACAAAACTCTTATTCACAAAATCTACTACCTGCTTCGACACTCACTTCCTATTATCCGTCACACTGAAAAACTATACACGTCGCTCCAAGACGGAAATAAATTTGAAAAAGGAAGGACGTAAAATTGCGAAGGAAGGAAGGAAAAAAAAGCGAAGGTTTCCTTTCACCAAAGGAAACACGAAACCGCAATCGAGCCGCATACGGAACGCAACGACAGAATCGAACCCATTAAGCATCAGGTACCGTTCAGCTCGAGAACGATCCTCAAAATGGCCACCGTTTTATTTTGCTGGCGAACGGTGGCGAAAGCTATTTCACCGTGTGGCGAACCAAAGTTATTCCGCTGTCCGCCTTTTTCCAGTTCCAGTTTCGATTTATGATTTGTCGAAACCGCCGACCAAGGAACGCCTTTCCCGCGGAACGCATCTGCATAACACGGGCGCCGCGACGCTCCACGCTCACGCTCGGCCAACGGACGAGCAACAATACGATAACGAACGACGAGCCATCGAATAAAATCGCCGCTCCTCCATTATTTCTGTATTACGTACAAATTTTTTTACAGCGTGAACCACACAACACGACCACCTCTATTATTTTCGTCGATCAAAGTCTTTTGTTCTCGTAGATGACTTTTTCATGGGTTTCTGTCTTTTTTAGAGTAAGATTTCGAGGCTACTTTCGGGGTTTTTCGTGTATCTTTTTCGTAGACAGTAAATTCTCTACAAGTGTCAGTCAGTTTGTATTCTACAAGTGTCAGTATAGATGGTCCTACGCCTACGTCTGCGTCATTGCTGCGCCTATGTTATCTCGCTCGCTGTCAGTCACCACTCGGTTTCTTTTACGAGATTTCACGGCTCGACAATTCATAATAGAAAAATATAATTTCTTTAATTTTACTCTTTTTCATCTGAAATTTTTTTTAACATGTCTGACGTGACAGTGAACGTGTTAATAAGTAAATGTTGTTCAAATTATGTCGTGTTTGATGTCATTTTCATCAGAAAAATCTCATCAATATGTTAAGAAAAATTTCGGGATAAAAAAACGTAAAATTAAAAAAGTTGGTATTTAAATCGCTTGGTTGTCTCGACTCACGTTTCATCCTTATCTTTTATTCGCTGTCCTTGTCTACGTTTGACAAACTATAAAGCCGGGCGAGAGGCTCGAAAACGTAGACCCTGACTCTACAAGTGTCAGGTTCAGATTCCTTGCGGACTGACACTTCTGGAGAATTTATTGTATTTTGTGTTTGCTTATTGTAATTCAATGGGCTTAATAAAAAGTATTTTTTACTTGTTTAGATGTTCAACAAAATATCCTAAAAGTTTCAAAAAGAATTATACAATGGTTCTTAAAGAAAAAATTCACAAAAATTGCCTTATTTTTAACGAGTTACACGAGTCTCCCCCCTTATCGCACTAGTTTTTTACTTGGGTACGGATAACGCAGATTTTCACTCATTTTCACCTGTCTCAAAATAAATTTATGAAACGCTATAAATGGTTCCACTTTTCTTTAGAAATGCCATTACAGATGTTTCACGAATGAAATAAAATTTCTTTGAAAAATATTAATTAGTTATAGCAGTTCCTTCCCAACGTAACGCGATTGAAAGAAACAGACGCGAATGTGTTAATACGTTGATCGCCACGCAAGTTTCATATGTTTTGCCACGGAGGCCACAATAGAATTTTCATTATTCAAGAATAAAATATTATGTAATATGTTTAAATAAGGTCATATTCTTATCAATAGTGCGTTTGTCTCTCTGGTGGTCACCTGTGACCACCATGGCCTTACAGTGCACTTGGTTACTCTTGATAAACTATCAAAAACTACCGCGCAAGCACAAAAAAATGGATGTTTACACATTATACACACCTCGAGAAGTATCATAGCAACCGTAACAAACTTCATTTCATTTGTTTCAACAAATCCTCAATACTACAATATAACTAGACATTTTGAATTTGTTGGGGTCGCGTAATGTTCGATGCTTAATTGCCGAACCGGTACGCGAGTTTAATCACACCTTGATTTATTCAGTGTGAAATACTAAGAACTAGTTTTATTTGCAACGGAGTGATACTTGAGGTGACGTCGCCACGAAACTATCAAAATATTAATTTTCGTAAGACCAACTGCCAAGACTTCCAAAAAGAGGACGCGCTTCTGCCTCGTTTCCTTAGTTTTATCCGCTCGGCCAGTTGCTGATTGGTGGCCGATTTCTTCTGGGGGTTGTAGATGGTGACTCCTCATTGGAGGAGGTTGTTTAGGTGGGACGCAGCTCTTTCCGAGGGAAGGGAATTGTTGCTTAACATTAGAAAACCTCCATATTTGGGTTTTTCCCATGGGTTGCCGCGTGACTTTCCACCGTGCACGTGACCTCTCCACGGAGGATACGGTACGCACAAGAAGACCGGTACCTCGGTCAGGCGGCCAAGTGTAATCGAACAAGTTTATGACGATAATCCGCCGAACCGAGGGTTCGTCGCGATTTCTTGCGAGGCAACAGAATTCATTAGTACAAGAACCGAGTTTATTACCCAGTTTTAGCATTGAGTTGATTCCAAACTTATCCACTTTTAGCCTCTTCAGGGTCATTGACACATACACTACCGGCCAAAAGTTTGGAATCACCGAGCATTGCAATTTACAGAAAAATTTCCAGAAAAAAGTCAGCGACTTTGAGAATCTTTTATCGTTCGAATCAATTGATATGAGATAAATTGATAAATGCAGAATTGAGATAAACTTCAAGAAATTAGCAGCAGATTTAATATTGATGAAAAGTGGGAGGTGATTCCAAACTTTTGGCCGGTAGTGTACATATGTGTACGTCTAGTTTTTCCGAAAATTCCAAGATTTGTGATAAAGGAAATGTGAAAAACATAATTTCCCAAGAAGGAAAGCAGTTTAATTGCTATCGAGTTAATGTAACTACATAAAAAATTAAATAATTTTTTTGTAACTTTGAAAAAGTCGTCCCTGAAAAAGTTAATATTTCCAAATACAGCTAGAGTTGTCTACTTTTAGCAAACCATAGCTGCGAGAAAAATAAGACTCTTGATACATTTATCCAGGAAATGTCAATTAACGAAAATTAGGGAAGGAAGTGCAGGAAAAAAGGTATAATTAAATTATTGTCTTTGTCTGGAACTTACGAATGGAGTATGAATTATCTAGTCGTAGTATTAAAGTGACGATGAATCAGTAAAAATATAATGTGTTCGTTATTCAACAAGATTCCAAATTGAATAATTCCTTTTTGGACTTCAATCATTTTGCAATCACTGTTCAGATTTATATACCATACCGAAAAGTATTATTATACCAAATGAATGTATTAATGCATTGATAATTAATATTGCATAATTTGTGGAATTATTCGAGCGTCGTTTATTTGATGAGGATGGAACACTGTATCGAACGATCTATTTAAGAAGAGAAGGAATATAACGTCCATAATTCTACGAAGGTACACGATTACTTTCGTCCCAATAACTTTCTTTCATACGACGCCCATTTCACGCGCAATTTGAGGTCGTCAAGTTAGACGAGTTATTTTGTATTCCTTGCTTCGAGAATTCGAACGAAGATGGTAAACGACAGGATGCACAGAATGCAAAATAAAATCTGAAGAATTTCGAGTTCGAAAGGTCATTTCGTAATTGTAGAAAAATTCTAAGAATGAAAAAATGGAACTGCGTCTACGATTTCTTTCTTCCCTTTTTTAAAGATCGAGAACAACAACGAAGAAGAAGAAGAAGAAGAATTTCTTCTGAATGGAAGAGACGTAAACTAAAAGTCATTCGTCGACCAACTAGCGGAAGACGGAAAAATCAAAAGGAACAAGTGGAAACAAAAGAATCACACCACAAGAATCACAAAGAGTTTCTATCGAGAGATTCGTTCAACTGTTTAAGGAAACACAGGGAACCGGTGTCAAAGAATCGCTGGGCAAATATACAGAGTCCACCATAGAATAGGGGCGTGTATCCATCTTTCTGACCTCGTTCCCAAATTACGACCAAACTCCACTCTGAGGAAAAATCTCGTTAAAAACTTTCGTAAAATACAGCCTGAGGCAAAAGTATTAGGCACTCTGTAAAATGCGAATTATTTGCAAATATTTTTGTTTTAAGAGGAAATGAAATTATTGCAAGGTGAAAATTTTGGCAATATTTTGTTGGGCCATTCTTTGCCCAACATTTGACATTCGCAGCAATTTCTTCTTGACTTTCACCCCTGTTTTAAAATAAGAAAAATAATTAAGTTGCGTTGACGGCCACTCGGTTCGCTCTGTTTTGGCATATTTCAAGGAAACCTGTTCAACTTTTAAAATAATAACAGCAAAACTACGTATGTGACTTTTAGGAAGAAACGTTTCTTTTTGTTTTTACTTCTTTCCTTCTCTTTTAGTAGCGCATTCTTCGTAGAAGCTCTCAAGCTTGCACATTATTAATGTATATTTCTGTTAAGTTCGAACAATGAATTGAGCATAACAAATAATCTTTATCCGATTCACATCAACTTCCAATCAAGTACTTCGAAATTCCCATTTTCTGCCATCACCCTCATATTCCCATCTTTCATTAACCTCGACAAATTGTTCAACTGAACTTTCCACCAACTGTTCCATTCTTCGTGCCCAACCCTTTACCCTATCACAAAGGCAATATCATACAGATCACATTTTCATCCCCCCGATCGATGTTTCCAGGCGAAATCAGGCCGTGGAGGCTGACAGGCGAGCACCGTGCAGAGGTTCCGATAAATCAACGGCCGAAAGAGAGGAGAGGAAAAGAAAAAGAGAGACAGTAGAGAGAAGGAGGAGGAGAAATAGAGAAACAGAGAGAGAGAAGGGAGAGCCAGAAGGAGAATAGAGGAGAGATAGAAGCAGAGAAAAGGAAAGAGATACAACAGAGAAAGAGAGAGAGAGGGAAAGA
>NW_017100442.1:40602-47901 GCF_001263275.1 Habropoda laboriosa | reverse complement strand
GGAGAGACACCTAAGGAGAGGAGAGTCAGGAAGAAATAGATGCAGAGAAGAGAAAGGGGGAGAGACAAGGAAAGAGGAGAAATGGTGAGACAGGAGGGAGGAGAGACAATGAGGAACAGAAGCTAGGAAGAGAAATAAAGAGAGACAAGGAAAAGGGAGAAATAGAGAGACAGAAGGAGGGAGGAGAGACAGAGAGACAGAAGTAGAGAAGAGGCAGAAAAAGAACAATGGGATAGTGAGAAGCAGAATGAGAAAAGAGAGGCACAGAGATACAGAAACAGAGAGAGACATGGAGGAGCAGAAAGAGGGAGGAGAAGCAGAGAAAGATAGGCAGAGAAGAGAAAGGGGGAGAGACAAGGAAAGAGGAGAAATGGTGAGACAGGAGGGAGGAGAGACAATGAGGAACAGAAGCTAGGAAGAGAAATAAAGAGAGACAAGGAAAAGGGAGAAATAGAGAGACAGAAGGAGGGAGGAGAGAGAGAGACAGAAGTAGAGAAAAGAGGCAGAAAAAGAACAATGGGATAGTGAGAAGCAGAATGAGAAAAGAGAGGCACAGAGATACAAAAACAGAGAGAGACATGGAGGAGCAGAAAGAGGGAGGAGAAGCAGAGAAAGATAGAAAAGAGAGAAAGGGAGAGGGAGAGAGAGAGAGAGAGTTCACCGGAAGACTTCTAAGAGACTCGCTCGCTGGAGCGTTGCAAAATAGTTCAGCATCGCAAATAATACGGGCTCCATCGGGTCCATTGTGCCTCGTCCTTTTTCCTCTACACCCACTGCCGCCCCCTTCACGAGTTTACGTAGATTTCGACCGAGTCCCGACCGATTTACGGTTCGACGAGTAGAATTGTTCGAGCCGCTGCGAGCATTCCGCGTGGTCGACGTAATAATATCTCGTTGCATGCTCTTTCCATGAGAATAAAGAAGAAGAAACCTTCGCGGATGACGCACAGCCTCCGATCTATCGTTGCGTACCGATGAAAGGGACCCTCGTGGATCCAGAAATTGTTTCGCATACGCGGTGTGAGTAACCTTCGGCGATTGGAAATTGAGGAAATTCGTGAAAGAAGTAGCATAATAGATAGAGCGTTTTTTCTTTTGGATATTGTGATCCAGTAGCGGAATGAACATTTGGGACAATAGAAGTTTCAGTGTAACATATTTTGTATACCAAATACCGAAGAAGAATTAGAATACCAAAGATTTGTGTTTCCGATGTGCTCGTGTTCGTTGCAATCAACCTTTCGAGCCTTGTCGAATTTTGCACGTGGAGTGCCGACTAAGTCTCATGGTTCGTCTTCGAAGGACCACCTCCGTGTGGCGGAGGACAAACAACTATTACTAATGGTCTACAAAATCTAATGGCTCGACTCTTGGCGTGGTCAGATGACTTCTGATGTTCCCTTCCGCGAAAGGTCCCACGACACCTCCGTGCGAGGACGCATCGCAGGGCTGAGGCCCTCGGATAGGTTGAGTACATTTTTCGATAGTGGTGGGGAAGGGTGGCTGGAGAAAACTATTGGTTAAAATCATAGGTGGAAAAAACTACACGAAAACGCCACCCCCCAGACCATAGGTCACTCTCAGGTACCAAGCGTACCCTTGAGTGACGCACGCGGGAATTCCTCGAACAATGATCGTAGCAGACAATAACGTTAAGACGCGCTTCGGCTCTGGTGACCATATGAATGCAAAAATGTACAAGTTAAAAAAGGGGCGAAGATTTTAAGTCGAAAACAGGGCAATAAAAGGTAAAAGCAAGTTCTTAGATTGAAAGACTACGATTGCCGTGGCGTCATAAAATTACCGCTGCTACGAAACGAGCGAAGGCGAAAAATATATACAATAGAACTACATGCTAAGAAATCTAAGGGTCGGGCGGCTGGCATACCTGTCGAGGATTAAACAATTTGGAATACCAAAGAATTGGAATACCAAAGAAGAATTAGAAATATCAAAGTATTAGAATATCACTTAAAGTAATTAGAGTATTTGTTCGGTCGCGAGGACCGAAATCTTACTTCAACGAGGCGTAGTGATTAATTTCGTAATAGCCATCTGGTATATTGTTACCAACGAGCGTAAACGGCACTTAAAACTCCGTGATATTCCTAAAAGAATTGCAGTGTACCGGAATGAAACAGTATTGAAATAATAAAATAGCTGGAGTAGTCTGAATTTCAGATAATAAATAGTGAGAATATTTGGAACAGTAAAAATATTAAACTGGAGTATCTGTAATAAAGGAAATGTTAGGACAGAATATTTGAGATAACAGGAATATCAGGATAGCGTATTTAGGTTAACGGGAATAATATGGTAGAATAGTTAAGATTGTAGAAATATAAGGGTAGAATATTTGTATTGTAGGAATATTTGGATTAATGAAAATTATAATAGAATTCTTAGGATAATAAGGGATAATTTTAAGATAATCTATCAAACTGATTAAAATAAATCTACAATTATCTATTTACAATATTAGCTAATATTGACATCTTTAATTTCTCTCTATTCTTGCCAAAGAAAAATTCGAACTAGTTACTTCAGTAGCGGTCAGATAGTTGATTGATACAAAGGCAACACGTTGCAACAGTGACGTAAATTAAGTTCATTTTTGTATCAACGGAGTTTGCTCGTTTATTGCGAAGAAAGCACCAAACACCTAATTCCTTTTCTTTTCCGCTGCTTTTTCGTTTGTAACAGTACAAAGTACCGTGGTCATTAACCGAGGACTTACACTTTCAGATAGACTTCGAGCCACACATACGGACACGCGGAATTTTCAGCTGCAATAAGAGAACCGAAGAGTTTGTAAGTAACTATTGAACGTCGAAACGTAAGTGAACTTTAAAAGGCTCGAAGGTAAGCTGCTTCTCTGGCAGCAATGTAAATATAAAAGGTAAAAAGATCCCTGAAAAATGGTCATCTGTGAATACTGTATTATATTGTAGAGGCATTAGGTAAATTAATGGCGCTAAAATGTACTGTATGTTTCATTTCTTATTTAAATTTACCCACATGTATTCATCTATTTTACTTGAAAAATTTCTAAGGAACCGAGTTCAAACTAATTTATTCTATTTACTTGGCATTCTTTGATATAAAAAGAAAAATATACCGGGTGTCCCAATTTTTTCCGACCAAACTTCGTCAACGTGTTCTATGGGTATAGGTAAGACAAAAATGTTATATAAACATAGGTCGTTTGAAGCTTTATTAAAAGGGAATGCGGTTATTATGATACAAAATAGAAATAGATCAGCGATGTGTACATCTAGTCTGTTTATGCAATCTGAGTTTACGATTGAAGGTGTTGAATGTAACTTTTACCAGTGTCATTCTTGTCTTGTACCACAGTAACCGCAAGATCGTTACCATTCCCTTCCCATTTCGTATTTTTATTCTAACTTCTTAACAAAGCTTCAAACGACCTACGTTTGCATAACATTTTTTACTTACTTACACCCATAGAACACACTGACAAAGTTTGATCGAAAACAACTGGGACACCCTGTATATACCGTGCAAAAATTTATAAGCTTCAGATAAGCAGTCTCTTTAGCAAGAATGTAAATATAAAATATGATAATATTCCTGAGGAATTATCATTTGCAAATATTGTATATTTTAAAGACATACATATGTATTATTATCTCTCTTAGTCAACCTCAGATAGTAAACATAGCTCGTATACACAGAGTAAACGTAAATATTGCTAATCTGTTTCTATATTATTATCGCCATAACTTTTTAATAAAGCTATAAAAGACCTATGTTTGTATAACATGTTTTTCTTATTTCGACCCATAAAATATACTGACAACGTTTGGCCGTTAAAACTTGGGAGACCCTGCGTAAAATCTAAGTGTACCAAGTATCATAAAGAGATATGCAAACACTGAACTACACTCGTTGCACCATTCTCCAATTATCATTCGAACCATTTCACAAATTCAATTTCCAAAAACCACATTCGAGACGTATTATCGAAAACGCTAATCTCAGGATTCACCAACAGTCGAGTTCGCCTAATATCCGAAACCGGAAGCGTCGTCTGTCGGCCATTAGCACGCGGTGCAGCCCATCCTGGATTGAGGAGGCAGGCTCGCGTGAACAAAAGCGGTTCACCATGGCAATATCGTTTAGTTCATTGGTCGGATGTAGCGAGGCAAGTGATTACATTTACCCGCCATTTCTAATTAGATAATTGCACTCCCTTGGAGTCGCACAGACCAAACACCAGAGAGAAAGAGGACATTCCACAATTCGACGTATTGAAATTGTTTGGTTCATACGACGAAAATTCCAGACCATTAGGCTTTCACACGCCATCGGATAGTCGAAGCCTTTCACATCCTAAAAACTTTGGAAAATTCGCAATAATTCCTTTCTCTAACCCAACAGTGTTGCATTGCCGCAAATTAGTTTTCACAGAGATAAACAGTAAACTTATGACGGTTGGTTATGGAAGGAAGAAAGAAATAGAGAGAGGATAGGCGGGAAACGAAAGGGAAAGAAAGATGCGTTTCATCCTGGACTTCCTATTTAGTGCACTCGTCAGTAAGGTTGCGTAGGAAACCTGTGCCTTAGATTAGGACTACATTGTCACATGCGTAACAAACGCCGCTTGGGTTGTTCGGCCGTACCGACCAGCCGAACAATAACATCGCTATTTTCAATAGACAGCACCTTCTAAAAAGCGAGGTCTTAGCCGGCATGGGCAAATTACTTTATTACACCAAAAATTCGACGACTCTCACACCTGGACACCGCATGCCCTAAGCAATAAAACAGACCTTCGACATCACCAATTTTCAGACAAGCAATGTAACAAATGTAAGAACAAATTCCCCACTTTCACACCACCTACACTTCCACCACCTACGACAGTTTTCACACCACCAATCACAACACACACGTAGTTTATAAAATAGCGAACACCACACGATACGACACACAATTTTCCTATCAGTAAGCCTAGACATTTCGCGCTCTGCACAACGTTCATTCGCAAATATATAGTTTTAACAGCAAACTGCTGTACGTTAATAATCTATCTTCCGAGCACTACCTGAGTCCCCTATCCCGAGTAGATTCCTTAAATGGTCTGACTCAAAAAGAGGGACAATTATCGGTTTCGCAACAAACATATCGCGATTCGTAACAACATACACAGGCGTTTTACACGCCGCGTGTTCACCTCCGAAGTACGGGTGAGCATTTTATGGTTGTTTCACACGCTGCGTGTACGCTGCATTCGGGAAGAATCAATTCAGTAAAAAAATGGATCTTATACAGTTTAGATGCGTTTGATTTCTATTACTTGATGTTTTTAGTAGAGGAGAAGTATTGAATATGTCAAGTGCTTGACCTTATTGAAAATAGGACGAAACTACGAGTTATGGAGAAAATAAGTGTTGTGGAGGAGATAGTGACCTGCATTTATTTTGCTTACGTGTTGTGTTGCAAAACGTGTCATTTCTCTTGTTTTGCTATTTGAAAACATTTTCCAGGTAAGTTCGTTTTATTGTTCCAGCAATTGAACTAGGAGCTAATTAATTAAGAGTACTACATTGCTAACAGAGTAAGCTTCTTTTTGGTATAAGTTTTGTAATGAATATCATCGCGTAAATAACGAATACTACAGCTCTAAGCGTTCTTGACCAAATGATCTAAATATGGGCTACAAAGCTAGTAGCCTTATGTCAATATTAGAATTCGGTGACTAATAAGAATAATAAGAAAAATATCAAAACATTAAAAAGAAAGACCAAAAAAGGATATATAAAATCTTGTATTGGAAATGGGTTATGGAATGAAATAGTCTTTTAACTTTGTAATATACGATTTATTTACGGTCTCAGAGGATATGGTATGGCATTGTGCAGTGAGTGACTCGAAGACGGACACCAGATGCATCTGGTGGAAGTTCTAGTGCCTTTGTTTAAAATAACCCGGAGACATTTTTGTCCTCACTTGATTATTTCCATAGGGTGTTGTTAGAAATAATCCAACATCTTGAAAAAGTAAATAGATCGTAATTAGCATTTAAGTTTGTTTACATTTTTATATGTAGATAAACTTTACACTTCAACCTACAAGTGTGGGTCGTCCTTAGGACTCAGGGTGCCTCAGCTTTGTAGCTTATACCCCTATCAGACCAGGTTTCTACTTTCCATCGAAACCACCAACCGAAGAACAAGCCGGAGAATGAGCGAGGACGCCCGACCATGCTTGAACCCCAACTTGGCGGTAAGGATTTTTGCTGTTGGACTTTTTCAATTTCTAGACGTTAGTAAGGATGGAACTAACGTCTGTGTGAAATTTCAGCCCGAAATTTACACTTCAACCTAATGTTTCAACTTAAAAATATGCAGTTCTTACTTTTCATTTCGATTACTTTACGAGTGGCCCATATTTAGAACACCTTTCTAAAAATCAAGATTTTTCCCTTTTATTTTAAATGTCTAATTTGCAACATACATTGCTTTTGCTCAGCTTATTTTGATTTCCTGTCATATGGCAAACATGTTATTGATACATATTCAAGTGTTATATCTTAAAAATCATCCACAGGTTTGACAATAAATCCTGAAATAAATCCTCTACTATATTCTTTGACTCATATATTATATAGTGCAGGTAGCTTTTCGCCTTCGATAATAAATGTTTCTGTATCGATCATTTCTCAGATTTCTACTGCTCACTGCCGTGTAGTCAAACAGATGCTAAAGAATGTATCGCACTGCCGTATTTTGTTTTCAGCGTGCAACACGCGACAGACAGCGTTTCGCGAGCGTGTTACAGCGTATTCCACGCCTGCGTGGTCAGTTGCATTAAAACACACAATTCCTATTTCGGCGGGCAACGTGCAGCGTGTAAAACGGCCGTGTTGTCCTGACCTTATTGTTATACACAAGGGACGGTTAAACACAGATTAAAAGTTATATATATAGGGTGTCTCAGCTAAGACCGAACACCTAAATATCTCCTTTATTTATAATGATATTAGAAATGTTTAAAACACAATTGTAATGGTATCAGAGGAAGAATACCGCGATAGACGAATTTGCTTTTCACTATCATTTTTTTCGAATTTCTTCAAGGTAACCGGTATTTTTTCGCAGGAAAACATATACATATGTAGAATTGGGACTGTTAGATTTATCAGTCAGTTACATATAACAAAAATTAATCTAACACCTTACTAGGAAGTATATATTACTTTTGTATACGTTCGGAGAAATCCGTGTAGCCTTACCACCTCTGTTTAGTAAAAATTTACTTTTTAAAAATTAG
>NW_017100442.1:33709-40409 GCF_001263275.1 Habropoda laboriosa | reverse complement strand
AGAAGCTGAAGGTTACATTTATATCTTCAGAAAAAATTGAAACTTCTCATTTAATAGTTACCTATGAAAAAAATTCTCAAACTTTTACTTATTTTTAGAAGCCTCGGGGTGATGTACCATCATAACCCTTTTATAGGCTATTCTATAGGCTATCTTTAGGCTCAAACTATCCTCCGTTACTTGTGAAAGTGCTCATCCTAACGATTTACTGTTATCAACTATCATTGCCTGCTGTAGTCAAATTGTTATTGATTGCAAATCGTGATGTACGTAACGGATGGACGACACTTGTTGATACACGGAACGATCATCTGCAATACATTTGCACCAACATTTATTTTTGTTCGTGGTGCGTTAACGTTGCGGCACTTCCGTACAATGTCTTTGCGCGACGCGTCCCGTTTTCTCGCACCATTAAACGAGCCACGTTTGTTATCGGCGACACAATATTCCAAACGTTCCAACGTCTGAAAACAATCGTAAATCGAGGCTGGGAGACGATGGAGAGCGATCGTAAAGTCGACCGCGTCGCGAATTCCGCGGAACGCGATGGCCAACGCGGAGAAAAATGCCGCCGCGTTATTGGGAATCGTTCGTCCTTGCACCTGCTCACAACGAGACCCCGTTATGTTGCAGACTACAGTGCTCCAGTGATTTCAGAAGCTGAGCTGCTTGTTTTTTAATAGAGAACACCGGGAAATGTTGACTGTTTTGTGGACTTTTTTTTTTATTTTATACGTGTGATCAGTGATTGTTGTTCTTGCCTATGGAAATGGAAATCTTGGAGATTCATGGAGAATATGTCGAGTAGTATTTTTTTAAGTAGTACTTCTGATTATTGGACATAATTTCAGGATGCATCATTAAGTCTTGATTTGTTCATTTGTTCTGTATGAATTTATGTATTAAATTATAGGTAATTAGATAATGAAATGGAACCATGAAATGTGGCTAACTAATTGTAAGTTAATGATTCACTCTTGTATGATTGCAGTTGATATCTATGTATTGTCTAAGATTGCTGAAAAGATTTTCCAAACAATCAAACAATAAGAAACGAAGTACGTCATGTTTAAAAGTCTATTGAGAAGCAACATTTCCCCGGAAAAGGATAGAATATGTATAAGTCTCGGTTGAGGAAACAGTAAGAAACTAATTCGTCGTTGTTTAATAACTTTAGAATCATAACTATAACACATCTTATTTCAATAAAAATAAACTTAGGATGCAATAAAACGAAATTATAACAGTAATTAATCTATTTAGTAATGCGTAGGCCCTCCTCTATTTTCAATTAACTCAATTATTCGATTGTGCATGTATATATACATACATACATGTTATGTAATTACATTATTCACGCATGTACACACATACCGCGAAACTGTAGCTATGTAGCTTGCAGGGACACGCTCGTCGTTTGATTCTTCTCCCAAGTTCGGCTGTTCGTTGGGTACTTGTGTTCGGTGCCACTGCTTCTTGTATGCAGCGGCCATTTGTGAGGAATTAATTCACACCACCGAATTCGCACTCGCACTTTTTCACCCCTCTTATTCGTCATGATACGGAAAATTGTAAAGGTATGCTAAATATGGAAATTGATTCGAAATCCGCGTATAATCGAAACCGCGTTGTTCGAGGGAGCACTGTATTTCCTATAAGGCTATGATCGCGCGGTATAAGCGACGTTTATCGAGGCACTCGTTCGGTAGTCTCGTAAACACCGACTGAGGACGTATCGTTCTGCCCGATTTCTGCTCGCTGTTTGCGCGCAGCAGGCCTGGCAAGAAATCGCAGGGGCGAGTCACCCTGACATGTGTGATAAGGACAACCTCTTGTCTCATAACATCGCGTGAGACTCGTGGTATTTATTCCGCACCAAACATAAGAAACACGAGTCAGGGTCGTCGAGTGTACATCGAGCCAAACAAAGCTAGGCGTCCTTTTGAGAGTAAAACTATCGTGAGTTGCTCTCGAGAGTATTTCTCGCGAGTGGACACTGCGTCTGAGAGTGACTGTCTGAAAGCATCGCTCAACTGTCTGAGAGTTGATGTGTTGCGACTTGCTCTCGAATGGATACAAAATCATATTGCTGTCGGACAGTTGCTTTACAAACACGAAGCAGTTTCGTATTCTTGAGAGAATTCTCGTGCGAGTGGAAAATGACAGGAAAAGAAACTTGGTCGAGAAATGAAATTACCGATTTAGTCACTCTTTATGAAGAAAAATTGGCGTTGTGAAATACAAAAGATGTGGAATATCGTAACAGAGAAATAAAAGTATTAGAAGAAATTGCGGCAAATTTTCACTGCTCTGCAGAAGAAACCCAGCGTAAAATATGTACATCATTTACGGAATCTCACGCTTACTTTAAAACAAACTGCAAAATAGACACACAGACGAATCCCAAATGGATACAGTAATTACATTACATGTATTACATTATTCATACATACAGTCGGTCACAAAAATATTGGGGCACCAGTATAATTTTGTCTTTTAAGCTTTGTATTTTGAGTAAGCATGCAATTGTGTACAAAAATGTATTGAATTATGTTAGAATATAGTATAGAGAGTCTATGAATGCCAAAACGACTGGTTTTTACATATCGTTGCGTTATATTGCAAGAAAAATCTGAAATATGCAAAATTTTATGTCACAGAAATGTTGGGACACTATTAATTTAAGTTATAAAATAAAATTACCTCCGGTATATCTCTTTGATATTTCGTTGGATACCCTTTATTTTGAATGACTTCTCTTAAACAGTTTGGCGCGTTATCAATTATTTCTTTCAAAAGATCTGTGCTGATTTTGTGCCATTCTTCCTTTATCCGACTTTCTAGCACCCCTTTGTTATTTATTGTTGTTTTCTGAACCTGTTGTTTTACAAGAGGACAGGCTTCATAACTATTTGCACACAATACGACAACTTGAGTAAATTTCTTTCGAGGATATTACTTATTCTATGTTGAAGTACATTTGATGGCATTACACGTGAACTGCAACGTCATTTAAGTTACCACCACGATTGCGTTTGATGTAGTGAATACGACAATTTGTGAAAACCCAATTTTCGATTACTCTGGTGCACAAATCAGTTCCTATCTCACCAATAACACGAATAATGTTTCCTTTGAGACCATTAACAGTTTGTGGTTTGCTGGAATAAACGGAAGACCATAACATGGTCCAACAAGAAAAAGTGTAATAGCATTAAGTAACAAAATCTTGGTGGCAAGTTGACAGCTGAATTTCTCGAAATAATCCTGTCACTGAACTTCGATCTCAGTAAAGCGATAACTTTTAATAATTTATTACAAGGACGACTGGACTCTGACAATTCAATAACAAACATACCGGGATGTGACAATTCAAAGTTCTACTGCACTTACTGGACAACCCTTCGTTACTCCTGTAAGGCGCTGTACGAAGTGCCTAGGCGATGACCGCGAGACCCAAGCCGCGTTCTTCGTTTTCACTGTACACTTAAAACTTTTGGGTCAAAAAGGACCTAAGACTTTATGTGTAATAATTTTCGTTTCCAACGCGACATATGAACCTAGACAATAAACGTTTAAAATAATGTTAAGGAACGTAAACTTGATAACAGCAAAAATTACTAAAAATATCAAAAGGCGGTGGGTCAAAAAAGACCCGAAGACCGCTCTAGGGTTAACCTTTTGAGTGCTATGGACGCATATACGAGTCCGGCGAAAGCTATCGGTGTGGACTATGGATGCGTTTGTCAATTTTTTCAATCTCCCGTGTAGTGTAGTTACAATTATTTTTATATGAGATGGATGCATGTGTTCCTTAGCTACCTATGAAGAATACATGCGTGTTGTTTAATTTGGTGTAAAAGAATTACAATAATAACTTATTGTTAGTTGCGCCTTGTACACTCAATCAACAGAGTTCATACTAGCAAAAAAGTATTCTGTCCATACGGAGAGCTTCGGCAGGGAGTATTCAGTACTCAAAGGGTTTAACAAGGATGACTGCAGACTGCACCCCCACTCCAAGGCTTACACGGTCCCAACGGCCGACGAAATATGTGTTGCGGGTACGTCACTGCCAACAAGCCCTTACCGAACCTTGTTCTATTCTTCCACGCGAATTTTCTCTTTTCCAACTCCTTCAGATTTTAGTTTCCGTTCTTTTGTGTCTCCCCGGGTTAAGACTTGCCTTCGTCTTCGTCTTCGGCCTCTTTCTGCAAATTCTCCGTTTCCACCACTTTCTCTACTTCTATCTTTATCTATCTCTACTCCTGTCTCCCTGTCCTAACAATATAAAAACCCAGTACGCCTACACCTCCAGTTCAGTTTTTCCTTTACCAGCCATCGAGACGTGCCCGTCGAACCGCTGCCGCAGGGACAATTAGGGAATAAAACAATTGTATTTTCCGGGCGAATTCTACGCCGACCATTGCACTTAGATCTTAATAAATTGAGGTGAAAACAGTGCAACGGCGTACCTCACCCACCTCATGCGTATAAAAACGGGGAAAAGGGCAGCAGCGGACACAAAATTACCAATACTCATGACGCGTGGTGTGCCCTACTCCCTGCTTTTATCCAAGTTTATTTGAAAATTTTCCCCTAGCTGATCTCATGCAGGCATCTGCCCTTCCAACTTCATTGACGGCAACACCACATATTTCTCAAGAAATCTGATAAAGAGGGCATCGCTTCTAGGCGCGGATCTAAAGGAATCACCCCAAACTCCAAAAAAAAAAAGCAGCGGACACAAAATTACCAATAGTTACCAGCGAACGAACTATCGTGTTATTTTAGCCGTCTCTTTAAGCGCAATTGCAAATTTATCGTCTTACACTCCATTTCTGTCGTCTCAGTCAACAAGAATAAACAGCGTCTGTTCACAAATTTCGACGAATTTTTCCACCACTTTCCACAGATGCGTGCAAAGATTTCACCAAGCAACGGTGCAAACCTCTCGAAAATACAAAGTGCAGCTTACTTTCAGCTAAATTCAATATTCCTCCTCCATAATCACATTCTAACAATTTCACCGCGGGAAAAAAGGGGCGAGCATACCCGGGGCCGCAACAGCACACAGCCACTTCCGGTTTCGTTCCACGTCATCTCTGCCTCCATCCGTCCGTTCTCGGCGAAATAAAAGGCAAGCCGGCGCTCGCCTCTTTTAAATACAAACAAGCTATCCCTCTCCACTTCTCCTCGTCCTCCGCCTCTCGGAGACGTTTCTGCATTTCTTCTGCCTCCATTTCTGTACGGAGAGGACGAACGGAAGCGGCCGATTGAAATAATATGAGAATCAATTACGCCACTGGCTGTCGCCCGTCTTGCTCGCTGAATTGAAAATCCATTTAGCGGACCGCTGATTGTATTTCACCGTCACGTTGCATTGCTACGAACTTCGATAAAGGGAAGGGGTGGGAAAAAAAGAATACGAAGTTTCTTCCTTTTCTGTATAGAGTCCCGGACTAATTGTTATTGCTCGATGTTTCGCGTAAATACGTTTAATGGAACGCGATGCATAATACATGACGGTATGGAGTTTGGACTGGTAGTATTTGAGGGGTAATTGTAGATCATGCAACATGTTGGAGAGGACAAATATTTCTGTGGACAGATGGCAACATGTGATATGTCCAATTTTCGTCAAGATTCAGTTATGCAGGGTATTCGCGTTATTACAAGCGTAAATGATAAGTATACGGAAAAAATGAAAGAGGAAATGTTTTACAGTTAGAAAATTCAAGTAATTTATAATTTTATATAAATTATGTAGTATCGTAATTGTGAGGATGAGGGAGAAAGCGGGCGACGAGCGACGATAGCCAGGCCCAAAGGGAAAAACCCCGGGGACAAGAGGCTCACGAAGGGCCTGGCTATAAAGTACGGCGTGCGAGGGATGAAAGGGCAGTGTGTTTGAAAAAGTCGAGAGGCGTGAATCGAAGAAGCCTGTGTCAAAGTCCAATGTACCATCTTATATTTTGTTAATAAATATCTATTTATATTTCTGATCCCACAATTATTTTTTTAATTTTATAATTTTCTTGTGGAAAATTAATTGTTCTTTAAAAGTTTGATACAAAGAGGTACGTATATTCCATTAAAAAATTTAAGGTCCCCTTGATATCTCGTAAATAACTAGGTTGTTTAAAAAAAAGTACAGTTTCAGCATCGTATGTTCCCTTCGATATTGTGCAATTTCTATATAAAAGTCCTTTTGGTAGAACATATACTTTAGAACAGTAGTTCCCAATCGGTATTCCACAGTAATTGGATAAATTGCAAGCTACAGTAAATTCTCTACAAGTGTCAGTCAGTTTGGATTCTACAAGTGTCAGTATAGATGGTCCTACGCCTAGGCCTGCGACATTGCTGCGCCTATGTTATCTCGCTCGCTGTTAGTCAAGCGTGTAACGCTACACCACTCGGTTTCTTTTACGAGATTTCACGGCTCGACAAATCATAATAGAAAAATATAATTTCTTTAATTTTACTTTTTTTATCTGGAATTTTTTTTAACATGTTGGTGAGATTTTTCTGATGAAAATGATATCAAACACGATATAATTTGAACAACATTTACTTATTAACACGTTCACTGTCTACGTAAAATTAAAAAAGTTGGTATTTAAATCGCTTGGTTGCCTTGACTCATGTTTCATCCTTATCTTTCATTCGCTGTCCTTGTCTACGTTCGGCAAAT
>NW_017100442.1:21001-32250 GCF_001263275.1 Habropoda laboriosa | reverse complement strand
GAGCTTTTGATTTCCTGAATTTTTAAACTTTCAAACTACATATGTATAAGAAGATTGTATTCCTATTAAACGCTGAAAAAAAGAGCCACAAAATTCGTCGCGCTAATACTTCACAAATTCCCTCAAAATATCTAATTTCTATCTGACAAAAAAAGAAGCATGCAAAAAGTACAGATTAAACGAATGAAATAAGAATGAGGAAAAGTGAGAATATTAAACAATACTTGGCGCTAGCGCAACGGGGATGTAATTGTGAGCACGGCATGCTGCACGCTTCAAATAACAGCAATTCTCTAATTAGAACGTAAGTACTTCTCCCCTGGTAGCTGCAAGTACAGCTAACATTTACTCCCAAATAATTATCATTTCGGAATTTCCATTTTATTAGTAACGGAGACTCGCCGGTAATAAACGCGTTGAATACTAACGAATATTCCCGTTTTCATACTCGAAAACGAAATTCTAACAATTCGATTCTTCTCTGTAATACATTCACCACCGGAATAATCGTACGTAGCATTATAATACCGCTTATCGTTTCCTTATTACTTCCAGCCATTAGCTCGATTTAATTAACCCTTTTCCGTATATCGTTATCTCAACACTGTTCTCGCTGTTAGATTTTTTTACAGCGCCGTCAACGTAGACTGGATAATCGCAATAAAGTACATTTATCGCACTTTCAACCATTAATTCGATATTAATTACACTCCCGTTATCTGATATCTAGATTAACCCCGGTGGATTGTTACTTATTCCTCTGCGATGTGATTGATTGTGAAAAAATTCAGATTTTCTGCAAAATTTTTTCGTTTCTTTGATGTGATTTTATTTGAATAAATTTCAGATCAAATCGCCTGATTACCGGTCATACTTCTGCAACGTGAATAATTGGAGAAAAATGTTAGCTTTGAGTGCCGCCGTATTCAATTGAAATTTCATTCTCCTGCTATTTTATTTGATTAAAGTGAAATTATTTCCTTCGTTCTCTTTTTCTTCTTTTTCTTCACTCTTATTCTCCTTCTTTTTAACTGGAAAATTGTGCCGAGTGGAAGGCAGACAACGAGGAATTGAACGTAGCAATAAAAACGATTTATGTTCCGGCTTAGCAAATGAAGGGCGAACATCTGTAATCTCCAATAATGAACCCACCGCAAGACTACCGGACTGTATCATGATTACACAGTTTCCGCCGCAACATAATGAGATGGAGCTCCGCTGAAGTACCGCCATTGAAGTCGGACTTCGCGTGGAGAAAATGAAACAGTACTTACAGAGGGAACGATGTTATTTATTAATGACCACGATACAGCTGTCAATTTGGTGGTAATACCGAAATATATCGTGAAATCTCTGTGCATTTTTAACGTAAAGCGTACATTTTTTTATAACTGGACACTTTTTTTTTTTTTGGTAACTGAATGGTTCTATTTTTTTATCGTTGTACACCACGCTGAGGCGTCGAAAAATGGGTAAAGTTTGGGAATTTTTTTCGTAGGGAACTACTAAATGAAAAGTTTCAATTTTTTTCAGAGGATACAAATGTAACATTCAGCTTTTTTCTCCGGTTTTTAGAAAGTAAAGATGTCGCAAAATGGGAAATCAGTCAAATATGAGAAATAAAGTAGTTAATAATATTTAAGAAAAGAATTGGTTTGATTGTTGTTCTAAATATTTTGTATTAATTATTTTATTCCTCATCTTTTGCGGTTATATTAACTAATTATATGATGTGAATTCGTTATAAAATTCGAAAAATTAAAAATTTCACCGTTATACAATTTTTTGAAACAATAATTACGCCAATTTTTCACCGCAATATTATGAAAATCGCCACAAATAATTACATACTATTGTATTCCTCACTTGTGAAATAATGAGATACACGCACGGTTCGAGCATCTTTTTACCAGACCCGCTAAATGAAATTTAAAATTTCGAAATTGAGGCGCGTTTTAATTAAAGAAAAAATAAATTCGAAAAATTATAACTCTGACCACTTGCGCGTTGCAGAATAAACGTGGAAAATTGAACATTTCAGTCGGCGGATTATTCATTATCACGCTAAATCTTCCAAATTCTCAATCTACAGAGTGGCTGTGATACAACACGAAATAATTTCATTACAAGTTACTCTAATCTTTAATTTCGATTCATTAATCAACCCCGCAACACCACTCGACAATTTAACATTCCCTCAACCGCCATACGTTTCGCTCTAATCTTCGCCGTAATAATTTCCTCCCAAAAAAGTAAATCCCCGGTACTCGAGAAAATCTCGTTTGTCCGGGAATGAAAAAGCTTCCCTTAGAATTTCCCAGCGTGCTCGTTCCAGCTATAGTTCAGTTGCACATAATCTCCGACAATCGATCTACGCGGTAACACGATTCTTCGCGACACTTGCACGACGTAACAACGCCGCGACGCTCAAACTGGCGCCGCGCTATCAACGCTGGATTAATCCTGATGAATTGGCCGGATGAGATTGCGCGTCCACGGCGAAATCGAAGCTGGCTTGATGCGTAAGAGCGCGTTCGGTTGCGCTAATTAAATGGATGCCCAGGCCGTTCTCTGTTAACTGGTAACGGCTTGCGTTTCTAAAGTGAGATTATATCGAACACGGCCTGTTTCGAGGGCGCTTCGAAGTTATCAGTCATAGACCATGCCCGTTGCCTCGACATACATATTGATACACTTTGATCTTCGTCTCGAATTTTCGAATAATTCTGCCAAATGGATTTCCACGGGGGGAAAAATTGCAATTTTGTCTCTACGCGATATCATTCACTGATCCATCAATTTTATGAAACTACGAGGGTCGTTCTCGATGAGTAAAGAAACAAAGAGCTGTGGTTTAAGAGGTATGATACTTTGAAAATCTCAAGTTGACATCGCTGTTATCAATTTAAAGGGACACGTCACGGTGATGCGTCCAAAAAGAAAGAAAAAGTTTGCAAATTTCTTTCCTAGGTAACTATTAAATGAAGAGTTTCAATTTTTTCAGAGGATATAAGTGTAACTTTCAAGGTTTTCCTCCAATTTTTTAAAAGTACAAATGTTACAAAATGGAGGAGTTGAATATTCGCTAATGAGAATCCTCTTCTGCTAGAACATTCTGCTCAGTCATTTCATATTGCAATATCTGTGTGTTAGGTTTTCTGTAGAAACGGTTTATGGCACGATCGACCGGTTATTTTTGAGTTGAGGATTTTCGTTTATTGCTTGCACGGGTCTAATTACATCCTGCGAGGGTCACTAGAATTGATTTGCTAGATTTTTAGTAATTTGTGTCCCTCGCGCTCAATAGCCTACGAACATACCATAAACCACGAATTTCCGAACGGCCCCGCTTGCCGATTAGTCACCCGGAGGAAATTCCAGATTTTTGGGACATTCCGCCCACCCCTCGCGACCGTCTCCCGCCCTTCCAAGGTGACAGCGCGCTAAGGGCGCACTGGAAAGACGGTAAAGACGATATTAGACACGCTGATTCGCAAATGCAATCGTTAACCAATCAGCGTGTCCCAACAAAAATCCCTCTCACGGACGTCCGAGACGCGACGTCGGAGAGTGAGTCGTCGAGTAGTCGTTCAACCACCACGAACAAGGAGAACCAAGGAGCAACCCGCTCACATCACGCGATACCATAGATCAGTTTTTACAAGTCCCAATCATTTGGGTGGTCCTTCGAACCAGTATCCAGACGGCACAACATCGTGTAAACATCCACAAAGCTCGAAAGTTCATCGCCACAACCACGGGCATTAACACTGTGTATCATGTACGATGACTGCTTTATTTCTTTTCGGTACATAGGAGCAAAGGGTTACTTTTTCGTGGAATTCCAATATCGTTGACAATTCTTCTCTCGCTCTGGAAGGAGCCATTGCTCTAGGAATGTAGACTTCGTTTTTCTTCTAAGTGCTAAAAATTGTCAACTTTCAAGATGTTTAGCTATTGTTAAAAAATTGTCCATGCAAATGTTTCATCCAGATCCTTTATAATTTGCTGCAAGTTCTTTCTCCACTCTTTCGCCCTGGTTAGCTTCACGTGCATTTCCTCTTTTTCCAGTATAAATTGAACCATTTAATCGGTAGGCATTTTTCGCGTCACAGATCCACCATATCTTTATGCCATATACATACACTGAATTAGGATCTTCTAACTTGCACCCTTTGCCAAAAGGTTCCACGAAAACCATCGTAATCGAGACGGATAAATAACGCTCTACGTGTGTTCATAAAATCGATATCCGTTGGAATTAAAATCAAAGTCTGTTTACATATTTCGAAAACAAGTTTCAAACTTTCTCCCAGGCAACAATTAACGCGTACAAATTTGTAAGATTAAGATTTACCCGTGATAGTATAATACCCACGAGAACATAACACACAAGACGGACCACACACGTCGGAATTAATCGATATTCAATTGTACGAAAGGGGAACTGTTGGAAATAAAAGTCAGTACGTTCTTAACCTCCGAATCTAACGTGTTATTATTAACGAGACTCGTAAACTCCTCACTGTAAGTCTTTACCTTTAGAACTTTATCTTAGAAGTGTATATGTATAAAGTAGTTTCGGAAATCATCAAGAAAACTACTCATTTCACAAAACAAAAGAACGGTTATCAGGAGGAACGGATTCCGACGCATATTATTCTTCTTTTATTTGTTTACGGGTGTTTGATCTTGCCCGTGGTAGTTACAAATTAACTTTCGAGCTTTGTCGAGTTTGCACGTGGTGTGCCGACTAAATTTACTATGTTCGTTTCTCGAAGGACCACCTCGGTGTTTAGGAGGACAAATAACTCGTACGGTTGTCAGATGGATTCTGTCGATCGGAGGCTCGGACAATTTCCAAGACACCTCGGATACGAGCTTTCAGCGGGGATGAGACAAGCGGGTTGGTCAACTACATTTTCGAACTCGACAAGGGAGGTGGTTGAATCTAACGCGATTGGCAATTATTAGGTACCAAAAACTAACTAAGATAACGCCCCCAAGTCAACGGTCACTCTCAAGTGCCCGTGCACCCGCGAGTGACGCGCGCGGAAACTCCGCGTGTCTCGAACAATGGTAACAAATCTGGCTAGCGCTCCGACGCTAATGAAGCATAGTCAAATAGAAATCAAAGAGCTAGAAAGCTAAAGTATGGCAAGCAGATGTGCACAATGGCCATAGATAAAACATCGAAATTAAAAGTGAAGGTAAAATGCTCGATGGCCTCCCAAGTTTATGACCGCTGCGAAAGACCGGCGAATTTCCAGACCCGCGTCTGGAAACGTTATAATTCTAACGACTTAACAACGGGTAAGATTGCCCGTTACAATAGAATGCGTTTATTAGACGAATTCTGGAAGTGAGCACACGAGTACCGCGGGTACCGAACAACGTTATACATTTCGACTATTGACATAAGGATTAATTTGTATTACAATGCCAACTTTACCTATTTCAGGAGGCCTCAGGCTAGTGTACCTCCATTATTAAATTGTGTTATGGAGATGAATCGAGATAAGGACAGTTAGGAACATAAATAAATAATGCATCATCAAAGCTATCGTTAGAACGCCCAGCGCCAAGGAGATCCTGAATGGATTGGTTTATTTAGAAGCATACTGTGTTTGGCTATAAATGACTCACACTACTGGGAGTAGATCTGCACTGCTAAACGGGTTACTCAGCTTCTAATTTGCACCTATTGATAAGCCTGGCAAGTACCGTTGAATGGTAGAATGAAAATTCGAACGAAACAGCGAATGAACGTTTTCTCTACCTCGTATAAGTCCCTCGATAGTTGAAACAATAAAAACAAATCGACAATTGTTTCTGTTAACAGTGAAACTAAAACGTTCCACACGCAGTGTGTACACTGCAGTCGAAAAACATTTCCAATCGTCACTTCTGTCAATTTTCCTCTCGATGAACAATAACTGAGACAGAATTTGTTTACATCAAATCTTTACAAATTGTCCAAATAAAAAAGGTGCAACAACAAATGAAACACTTTAACTGCTGACTACTTGAAAGCGAAGCGACCGCTGTGTGCAGTCATTCTGTATGAAACGTGCTCCTGAGTTACCGCTATATAAGACGTCAAATCACTTTGTAACGCAATACAGGAAACCTTCGGTAATTGCCCAAAACGCGCCTCTCGATAATTGCACGGTCGTCATCTTCACTTGGAGGAGGGTCTCCTCTACGTACCGCAAAGCTTAAGTAGTGTAACATGATCCAATGTCAGACATTACTGAAACTACGTACTAATTCGAAGGTGAAACTTTTTTATTTTTGACTTTTTTTTTAAATTAAACATGTAGCGATGTATTTGTGAGATCTTTTTGATTAAAATGAGATCAAACACGACATATGTTGCGTCTTGCGCTTCGAACAAGCGGTATGTTCGAGAGTGGTGGCGCAGGATAGTCGCTGGTTCGTGGTGCGGGTTGTTTGCTGGTATGAAGTCGTGGTGTGGTGAGGTTGCACGTATTTTATTATGTCAAAGAAAAAGACTTTATTTTGAAGAGTGGTAGTTTATGTGGTGTTTATTCCAAAAAGAATTTTTTAATTTGTCGGAAGGTGGCGAAAAGTTGTAGAATTGTCATAAATATCAACTGTGAAAATATAAATAAGAAAAGAAACAGAAGGAACAGAATACAGTGCTTTCTGGTGCCATCGATTTACAAGCGTTGACAACTTTTGTATATACTTAATAGTACCTAACTTTCGGTCCACCCTACACATTTTTGGATCTTAATAATTTTTCTAACGACTATCTCAGGTTGCTTTATATTCAGTAAATGTCCCGATACTTATAACCGAGAATGTACCTGTTCGGTGCGTCTTTGCGACCGAACACTGAAAACAGTGAAAGGGTTAACAAGGGGAAATTTAACAGAAAAGCTGATTCGTCCGAAAAATTCATCAATCACCAAACGAAACGAAATAAACACGGAAGAATATGTCGGTGACAAGAACAAATATCCTGGCAGGGCAATAATGCCCGCATTTCCCAGGGATCTAAACCCTCGAGCAAACATTTCCGGAATTGAAACATTCATAAACCGCAGGCCACACACACGTACACATAGATATTCGCCTCTGAAAACAGGCGAGCTATCTAAAAACACGAGTATCTCGGTTTACCCGCATTCATAACACTCGTGGTGCAATCTTGAAAAGTCCCTTATGAGTAACTAGCTCGAGCTGCCACCGCCTGCGCTGGTCCGCTTGGAAACGCACCAACGTTCATCAATAAATAACACCGTCCATCTCGTAAACGCGGTTTCGCGTGGCTCAATATGAAGTCTAACGTCAACACTCGCGTTTCAACGCCGTAATTATAATACAGTCGGCTGCAGTATCGCGCGGTGCGGTTTGCATGGCACAAACAACACCAGGTAAACCGTTCCTCCAGGTCTACAGAGGAGAGGAGTTCTCGTGTTGACCCGGAATCGATGTTTCTCCATTATTCAACCATAATACCCGCTGTGGCGCCAGTTACACGCGTCTCTGAGGACTCTGCGCAAGTTACAAACTACTCGTGAAATTTTTAATCTCGGTGATGGCAATTTTTGTGGCCCGCCTGAGCAATGGCTGCGTTACGTTCCACTGTTGTACCTCAAAACTGTACTTTCTAACATTCAGATAACAAACAATAGACGTTGCACGTGGATACATGAATAGTAGGTTCGCAGTGCATGGTGAGGAATTTTTCGAAACGTATATAGGGTGTTCAAAGTAACAGTTTGGTAGACTGACGACTACCAAAAAATGTTATAAAGAAAAATTAATCGGTTCCATCGTCGACAAATTGCAAAAGTACCTTTTCCTCAATGAAAAATCGAGGTCACTTTCACGTTTTTAATTTTTTCTACGTGGTATTGTGGGTGATTTTGAGACCAACTCAATGATGTAGGACAAAGGTACTTTTATTTCATAACTTATCGAGAAAATCATTCTATATGAACGCGTAAGTGAAACATAAACGTTATTCAAGAATGCTTTATCATTGAATGTAAACAATAAACAGACTTGCCACAGACTTCTTGTTGATGGTGTGTAATCGCATTACCTGCTATTGAACATCGAGTAAGTGCTCAAATAACCTTGTCCAATCGCCGCATGTACAAATTTCACGACATTTAGCAAACATACGATTACGTATTATGGACAAGAGCTCGAATCTACGACAAGACTGTTTACTGTTTACATTCGGTGATAAAGCATTTCTGAATAACGTGTTCCGCGGCATACACACGGGACCTTAGCCTTCCCTTTGTCACGATTTGACCGTCTTGAATAGCAAGGGTGGCTAGCAATTTGTACAAGGGACAACTGTACAAATTTCACGACATTTAGCAAACATACGATTACGTATTATGGACAAGAGCTCGAATCTACAACAAGACTGTTTACTGTTTACATTCGGTGATAAAGCATTTCTGAATAACGTGTTCTGCGGCATACCCACGGGACCTTAGCCTTCCCTTTGTCACGATTTGACCGTCTTGAATAGCAAGGGTGGCTAGCAATTTGTACAAGGGACAACCTCCGAAGTGCAAATTGCAAGCACGTTTATGACACGCAAGCCAGTAAAGTCGTTTTTGAGAATCGATTTATTTCCACTGACATCACCTCTCCTGCCCGGAATAGGTGGGTGTCGGTGGATCTATCACCTGATTGGTAAAAAATAGTTACCAATCAGGTGACAAGACCGGCTCACGAGTTTCCCTCGACTCGGAAGTTCGTGAGAGTCAGTTCACCACCAGACATCAAAGAGAAACATCGTAATCTCTAGTTCAACGCACATCATCCACACCACTAATCCATCATTCAACTGCTTCGTTAAAATAGTATACTACGAATTATTTCATTCACGTTTAAACTTCATTACCACACCCCTAATATCCTTATAACCTTAAACGGTGGTAAGGACGTACGCGAGTATAGACAGACGCGTATTCTCGTCAGAAACATAACGTTAATATTAGATTTACACGTTCATAAGGACTCTCGTTACATTAAGCATGATTTTCTCAATAAGTTGTTGAACAAAATTACCTTTGCCCTATATCGTTGAATTTGTCTCAGTCACTTACAATGCCACGTAGAGAAAATTATGTGATACCATTTAAAAAATGAACTGCTTCATTAAAATAGTATACTACGAATTATTTCATTCACGTTTAAACTTCATTATCACACTCCTAATATCCTTATAACCTTAAACGGTGGTAAGGACGTACGCGAGTATAGACAGACGCGTATTCTCATCAGAAACATAACGTTAATATTAGATTTACACGTTCATAAGGACTCTTGTCACATTAAGAATGATTTTCTCAATAAGTTGTTGAACAAAATTACCTTTGCCCTATATCGTTGAATTTGTCTCAGTCACTTACAATGCCACATAGAGAAAATTATGTGATACCATTTAAAAAATTGAAAGTGACCTCAACTTTTGCTGAAAAAAGTATTCTTTGCTGTTTATTGACGATCGAGCGCTGATTAACTATTGTTTACTATATTCTTCGTCAGACTACCGGAAGTGTCTGAAAACTCGTGGTTACCATTACGCTGAACACTCTGTACATGGATACATAGCGCTAAAAGGGTTAGGTTACGATCGAGATAGTATAGTAGACTGTGCTATACTAAGTGCGTGCAACAGGCTGACTTACGTTGTTCGATTTTTTGAATTATTATGTTGATGTACAGAGGATAGTTGTTTTGTTCTCTATTGGGAAGGTGAGATTGCCTTACGCTGAAGTATTTTCAAAGAAGAAATTTTTGTGTTCTAGAAGAAATAAGAAAAATGAAATATCGCATGAGGGATGAAAGGGGTGAAATAGAATTTTGAAATTTCGTTAAGATGGTGGGTACAGTGGAGAGCGTAGCAGGAGAATGTTACTTTGGGGGTTTAAAGAAATTTTTGTGTGATCGAAGCAACAGGGTAAAGATCATTTTTTCTATAGAATGAAAACCATAGAAGCATAAAATAAATTGACATTTGAAGCTATTGTTGGAGGATAGGCGGACAAGGAAAGGTTAGGGCGTCGCTGCACATTAAAAAGAAAATAGAATGATATACGATTTTGAAATGTTGTTAATGGCAAGGAGATGGTAAAGACACTTAATATTTGACACTTAACATATAGTGAGTTAATATTACAAAAATAATAATTCTATCTCATTCCACATTTTCTTCTAAACTAAAAAAAAAGAAGATTGCATACAATTCCTCCGTGTGGCTAAATTAAATTCCCGTATTTAAAAATCCCGGTGAAATTTGCAATCCCACGTTGCAATTTCGAGTTCCACTATAACGGTAATCGCGAAATGTTTCTGCAAGAATAAAACGATGCAAGCAACGATTACAGTCGTTCGACGACATTATGGCTGAGCATCGACGATAATCTATAAACAGGGGAAGAAAAGTGAGGCGCACAGGCGAGGAAAACTTCGCGTGGCCAGAATGGCGCCAGCTCGCGTAGTTTTCAACTTCCACATCGAAGGGAAAAATAGTGGTCGCGATGAGGCGAAGAAAAAGAAAGAAAAAAAACCGAGAAAGTTGCACGAACGTAATTCCAATTGATCATACATCGTATGCATTCATAGATTTGACGGCTGGAACGATTTTCTTCTTTTCAAAATTACGCTAATCAAGAAGCGTTTAAATTGGAGAAAAATTGCAATCGTTAGCCCTATGAATCGCGTTAACCCTTTCGTATCCATAGAACATCTCGAAGTGACAATTACCAAATTTTACGAATTCGTTGAAATTTTAACTATCCACAGACGAGGAAAATTAATCGTTTCTACAACCACCAGCACGTTAAATTTCGTATAATATTCGTTCGAGGCAGTGACGTGTTCCGAACAAATGTACGCTGATCTCATAATCGGATCCCGAGCGACTTGCTGCTATTGTCTCGTAGTTTAACTGTGTTTCTATAGTTTATATTTCATTGTCGGAGGATTTTGGCCGCGACTGAAAGCACGATGCAAGTAAGACGATCTAGGCGATCCATACGGTTGAATGTTTCGCAAGGCAAAGTTAACTTGATCAAAGGCGGGTGTGGATCTATTTCTAGCTGCCTGTGGCGTACAATGAAATCGCTGAATTCAGTTTTCTACTGGCAAAATGAATAATTCGAAGTGAGGATTAATTTTAACTGAAGCAAACGTGGCTGATAAATATTTCTCGACAATAAAAATAATAATAATAATAAATTTATGGA
>NW_017100442.1:8596-20496 GCF_001263275.1 Habropoda laboriosa | reverse complement strand
TGGAACGGACAAGGGAAGCTCAGCAACGAGAAAGTTAAAAAAAAATTTGAAACTGTGGAAAAATGTTCAATTAACGCTGGTAGCGAAAGCATCTTTTATTTCGGCGATGAAACGGTCCTAGGGGTGAAAACGACCCCTGAAAGAAATTGCGAGTTTTCATATTCTCGTGAATATTTACGAAACAGAAAAAGATGCGGAGGAAAAGTTAAATTCAAAGTTGAGAGGTTTTTGATGTCGTATATTGTGGTGGTAATTATTTCTCGAAGAAAAAAATCATAAATAGATTAGCGAAACGTTGGCAAAGGTGTATCGATTGTAACGGTACTTAACCCTTTCGCCCAAATCTTAATGCGTAACGTGGGTGATTGACGGTAATTTTTTAATCACTGCAAAATTTGTTATTTTGGCCGTATCATTTTCAAATTCGGTTTATTAAATTGAAATGGAAGTGCGCAAAGGATGAAATTAAGGTGGAAGTGCTCGAAAAGGCTCGAACAGTAAGTGCGAGCAAATTTTCAAAACGCCTATAGGCGCCAATAGTAATGAAAGGGTTAATTTGAACAAATATGTTAATTTAGGTATTTGAATTCAGAAAACCTTGCAATTTCTAAAAGATATTCGATTGTACCATAATAACGAATCCCCAACAGTTACCGTTAATAACCTTATTTAGACCTTACTAAACATGAATTATCACTGGAAAAATCCAGAAATAACACAGAACCTCCCACAATATTTCCCCGTAAATTCACAACATTTTCTCCTCGTCGCAAAGTGCATAAGAAGAAAACGTGAAAGAGCTAAAAGAAGCAACGCGATATCATTTTTCCAGCAATGATAACTGAAAGCAGCAATAACATCTTTACACCGAGCGATAATGGCGAACGTCGAGGGGGCTAGCCAGCGTTATTAATTGAACGCATAAACAACTCTCTGGGTTGGATTTCTCGTTGGACGAAATAATGGGCAGAAATCACCCTTACTGTTTCTCCACGCAACCCGGTATTTCCATGCAAAATAACACGTTAAGATTCCATGGAAATGAAAGAGGAAAAAAAAGCGCAGAGGGAGAGACGATCGTCGTAGTCGTCGATCACGATAGCGTGATCGCTTGGAACGTTTTCCGGCGTGGAGGGCGATGACAGGCTGCTCGTCAACCTACCATGGGGAGAGGGCCCATGAATCTTTGAACACTTGGGCGAAGCTGCGAGGGTCGATGCCGAATTATGAAAGTTTCATTCGACTGGTGGCCGTAGACGGGAGTTTAGCGACGGAAACGAGGATATTTTAGGGATAAGACCGACGTGTGGAAGGATAGATCAACGGTACCATTGATCGAGAGAGTGTTAAAATACAGTTTGATGGAAAGGTGATGGACCTTATTGGATAAATTTGAGAAAAAATCAATTCCTTCTTTAGATCAATTATTTTTCTTTTTTTCAATTCTGATAAGTGGAGGATTGATAATTTTGCGAGTCAGGAAGTTAGAAATTTTAACGAAGCAAGATCGATGGGTTGATTGTTTTTTAATTTAGGTGAAGGAACCTATGTTTAACCCTATATTGACCACCCTGAGAATTTTTGTTATTGTAAAGTTGTGACTATTGGAGTAATTACTTTCTTGAGGATTTTAATCTTTCTTTTTTTAATTTAGAAATCTAGGAAGATAAGTCTGTGAAATTCACGTAGCGATGTGAGATAATTTGGGAATTTCAATCTTTTCTAAATTTAGGAATCCAGAAAATCTGATTTTAAAAATTTATAAGTTTAGACGTTAAAAATTCCGAAATTTCCATTTTCTGTGAAATTTCGATAAAATTGAGGAATCAGAAGACACATTTTTCTAAACGTTGCATCTCTTTTACACTTCCTCTTCTATATTTGAAGAGAAGCAAGCATAATGGAAAGTCGCGAATACGGTCGATCGAACGTTCTCGTTTTCGACGCCCGATAGGCACGCGCGAGCGAGCATGAGTGTGTGTGTGTGAGCGTTAGTTATGAGAATGTTCTGATGTAACGCGGCCGGGCCGGCAAAAAAACGTTAACCCAAACACACCGAATTTAAAGGAAACGTCGGGAACGTTCGGACGACGCGCCGATAAAAAGACGTGCCCGCGGCGCCCGCGAGCAGAATAACAGTGACTACGATAAGGCGTGCGTGGGTGCTACGGTCTCGTTTTACCCGTCTCGTCATCTCCGTGATTAACGGATAGATACTTTTAACATTCTATTCCTACATATTTCACATATTGTGCTTCATTTTCAGGTCACTGGTTCAATATTACTGCATAAATTGATTGTTAATATAGATAGGTGAATAATTGCACGATGATAGATGAGAAGCAGGCCTAGGGAGCTCTTAGAGGAACGAGAAAGCTAGTTGGATGAATTTAGTGCGGCCATTAAGGAAGGAAGGGCTGCACTTATTAGCGGAAGAAGAATCGCCCTTCATCATGCTAGCTACCAGCCACAAATAGCAATACAGCGTTAAAAATAAGTTCCTTCACCTCAACCAAGAAACAATTAACCCATCGATCTTTCTCCACGAAAACTTCTACTTCCCTAAACCAACAAACTTATTACTTCTCCACTCATTAAAATTGAAGAAAGTAATAATTGACTTGAAAGAAGAAACCATTTCTTCTCATCGATTACCTACACACACACACATAAAATTCACTATTCTTTGTCTTTATTTATCAAAATACTTCCCATTACTTGTTGACAGATTTTTCAATTTCCCGGGAAAATTACAAAGTAAAGGTTAACGAAGAAATAAAAAATGGCTTGAAATCGTCAACAAACATTTCACCGACAATTTTTCTTTTGACATTGACCGACACTTTGAAGTCACCGACAAAGGTTTCACCGACACCTAATTATTGAAATTTCTAATTATTGATGTACACAATTTATATCTGTTAATAAAGTAGCAGTAGAAGTGCTTCATTATTAGTCTCATTATTTTTTACACAAGGAAGTTGGTGTTTCAATGAAAAGTCACTGTTGGTTACAGTATACGTCGGTAACTATGCAGTGTCGATGAAAGTTGGTATCGGTGAAATAGTGTTATATGAAATAATAACGTAAATAAATGAAATAGATGTAAGAAACACGGAAAACTTTCTTTTACGAAGGAAAATAAACTGCAGCGTATTTTATTATTTGCACTAACGAGAAAAACAGACTGTTTACAGACACAGACTATTGCACGAAAGTTCACGGTTATTCCAAACAAAACAAAAGTGAATATGTTTACATATCTTCCGCGTATCGAGAAATTCCCCGAATGCTCTCGAAAGAAATAGAAAATTCCTTAGATAAAGAAAAATTGTAACGTATGTATATAAATATTAATTGTAACCTGGATCCTAGCAAGCAAACCTCGACAGTTGCATTCCGCCAGCACATGGCAGTGATTGTCACACAGTTACGAGTAAACAAAATGAAATGCAATAGAAGATGGAGAAGCGTGGATTTTAGCCTCACAAGTGGGAAATCTCAGATAGGTTACCCCGTTAATTGCAATAACCCCGATGCTTGCATGCACTTTCGGCCCAGTTTTCATGCAGCTATCAAGGTTCTCCTGTAAATCCTCAATTCAAAATTAACCCTTCGTTCCGTTTAACCTATCTTCAATCTGAATTCTCAACTTTTTACAAATTACCACGATGCAGTCTCTCGAGATCGTCGATCTCGGAAATAGCCCCCAAAAAAACATCATCGTTAGGATAAGAACGTTTATTTTTCGCCAATAATACAAATTCCACCAGTTCCTTCCTCTTCGTTCTCCTTCGTTTACCCTTCTTCCGATTTCTTTTTTCTTTCTCTTCACTCTCAAGTAACAAAAGACGAAGTTCTACGAAACCCTCCTAAGGTCGATGCGCTTTTCAAGAATAAATTAAAATGAAATTTGTTGAGAAGTTCGTTTACTGTGGCAACCAGAGCGCCGCTAGCCCATAAAACACGGAAGCTTCTTAATTACTTTCCTGATTTATATTATCGGTATAAATATTCCAGCTCGTGGACGCGCGGTTATTAAGCGTTTTAAAATAAACCATAATCCGTGGAGGATGGGGGTGGCAGAGAGGAGGCGTGCAGACAAGCATTCGTCGATCGCTAGATACATTGATGACTGGAGATCTCTCGACACCGTGCCGGTGAGTCGGGTTAATTAAACGTAATTACGACCCGTTTTCCGGCGATCTGGCCGACGTTCACGAAAATTGGCTTCCTAGAGCGAGCCTCCTCCGTCTTCGTTATACCCGATACGTGTCAGTCGCCCTCTTCCGCCACTACTCGTTATTTTCACTCGGGGTTGAAAACTTTTAGACGCTTATTTCCTGTTTCTACCCAGCGGTCTTAAGTAGCTGGTCGCCATTGTATATAAAATGAAGACTTTAAAACTGAGAGTGATTGGAAGAAATTCTTAATAATGCTGTAATAAGTATCCAACAATACGTGAAGAAAATTACCTATTGGACGAAAAGTATAAACTTCAAGCACAACAAAAACATTTTAAAATTTGTTTGCGTGAGCGATGCTCCAGGTAGGTCTTCGTTTTATATATTTCACTTTTCCTGTAGTTCAACGAAATTTAAGTAATGCTTTCGTGTTCAATTGTGACACGTCGTCGAGAATCGATTGAAAAATGTAGCGACTGTGTGATCGCCTGAACTTTTTGCTCTTAACCTTTCTTGTGTTCTGCTTGTCTCGTTGGCGCGTTGTCCCGGTCAGCCCTCGCATTTCCCCTTCCCTGGTCGCATTTGGGTCCCTTGACGGGGGTAAGTTTGGGTGGGAGGCTAAGACCCACTCACGTTCGGGCCTTGGTCCCCGCCTAACGCCAACCACTCACCCTCAAGGAGGGGGTGTTTTGCGTGAAGTACGCGTCACCTGGGCTTATGGGAAAAACCCAGGGTAACGGTACCGCTCGCTCGCGAGAACGTGCCTGCTATTGAGATGCACGAAGAAAACTCGAAATTCTTCGCTTTTATGAGAGGTTTGGAGCCCTCCTGACAATAAGGAATGACTAACGAACGAAAACATTAAACGCGTATTCAAATCTTAATCTGAAAAATAGCAGAGAGTCGCGTCCGTATCGTAAACCTGGTCTAACTTAAGTATCCTTAACACTTTTGACGACGGAGACTTACAACCTACGTCGACCTTGGCTCTCGTCGCACCCCAGGGGTCGCAGCGTGACGCGTATTTTCATCAGAAACACTCCCTATAGTCCAAATCTGTCACCATGTGATTATCATTTGTTTGGACCGTTAAAGGAGGTATTAGGAGGACAGCGATTCAAGAGCAACAGACAAGTAGAACAATTTACGTGCAACTGGCTTCGGACACAACCCTCTTCATTTTATGACAGTGGTATATAAAAGCTGCCAAAGCTTTCCAGGTGGCAAAAGTGCGCAAATAAAAACGGGGCATATGTAGAGAAATAAATCTTTTGTCCTTTTTAAGAACTTATCTTCAAATAAAACATTGTTAAAAAAATCCGGTTTATGTTTGTACTTAATTGTACTTAATGACGAACAAGACAATTTTCTATGCTATTTCTTTTGGCTATCGTAATCCACTTACTTAGTGATTTAGATTTTACAATCTACAGCAGCACAGTTTGTGAGATGGATTAATAGCAAATTAATTTGGCACGAATGTAATAAGAAGACTGCTGACATCTAAACACTTGCATTATTCATTCACACATAATTTATTTAAAGATACTTAGAAGGAAATACAAGTCCCATTTATGTGATACATAATTAAATATTAATTATATTATACTCCATAAATCAAATTATAAAATAAGATATAAACAGTTGCGTCACTGAACCTCGCTTTTCGCTATCTCATATTCTTCATTCGCTCTAATTTATTTTCTTTTGTGCACAATAAAGACGTTAATAACGATAACAGTAACGTTCAACGTTGTAATTTACAATACACAGTGAATAGTAACAACTGATCCTCAACATGAAAAACACTATAATCGTTAGAGAAAAGAAGAGTATTTACGAGTTTCCCATCATCGTTTTCACCGTAAATTTCCCATCAAGCAAACTATTTTAATTCACAGAGTACCTCGAATTACTCATTAATATCCAAGAACGTAAGAAAAGTGCTTTCACTTTACAGTATAGTGGAGTACGTACTTTTCCTAGTCACAATATTCGCTTTAATTATTCTAGTATATATTTATTTAAATAGCTTATAAAGAGCACAATATTGAAAATATTAAGGAAATTATTTATTTTTAAATAACTTAACTTACATAATATAGAGGGTGATAGAGCAATTGCATGTTTGGGACGAGTAACTCTACAAGGATCACCAAATGGATATTGCAGATTTTTCTGAAGGTCAAAATTTGTTGGACAGTGGAATCAATAATTCCAGTTGCAACAAATCTAAACTCATCGACACGTCGAATCTTTCATTCCATTCTCGCCAACAACAAACCAATATCCTTCGAATAATTTCAAATCAACCGCTATACTCAACAAAGAATAAATTCGGTAGCGATCAATCACTTTTACGAATATACACGGTGTCGGATAAATCACGATTTCCTATAAAAAGCGTCAAGATACCAGACGACAAAGAATCGCAGCGAACGATACCGGCTAACAAACAGGAAAAAGGAAAAAAGAACGAGGAACCCTTTTGTAGAAGTTGTTCCATTCACGACCAAACCCCGCCGTGGCAAGAAAGAAGAATTAGCAGCCAGTGTTTCTTGCCCGGGACGGAATAAATCGCGCGACACCCGAGATATCGCAGCTAGCCAGTCGATCGCTATTCTCATTTCGGAAATGGAATGCATCTGAAACAGGAAAGGCGCGCGATCACGAGTAAATTTCGAGGGAACGAGCTACGCTGCGGAGTCTTTTGTTAGCTGCGTCATTTTTCTTCGCCATAGCTGATCCCTCCGCGACCGTGACTATTTATTAAAGTGGAAATCGATGCAGTTACTACCAGGCCGAGATTAATTGCCGCCGGATTCCCTCCACGGTTATTCTTCCATGGAATATTTCTCTCAAGGTGCAACGTATCAATCATTCCCTCCGCGAAACTTGCCTTGCCTTTCAGGAAAGTATAATACAACAAAAGGAACGAGCTGGAGTGGATCATCGAGCGGATGGACGGAATTTGTAGTAGGTGTGAAGCGATAGACGGATGATATTGTGCGAAATTTTACGATGCTTCGGTAATTAAGATCTTCCAGAACTGGGTTAATTTAGGTGCCTTAGTTACAGAGCTTATGGCAATATGAATCGGTAGAGTGGAACGGTGACTTTGGGAGTTGGACGATTTTTTGAGCGACCAACAGGTGTCAAAATATTGCGAAAATTTAGGATATTTTAATAATTAAGATCTTCCAGAACAGGATTCAGAGTTTATGGCAATGTGGATTGTTGGAATAGAAGGGTAACTTTATGAGCTGGACGATTTTTTGAGCGACCAACAGGCGCCAAAATATTGCGAAAATTTAGGATATTTTAATAATTAAGATCTTCCAGAACAGGATTCAGAGTTTATGGCAATGTGGATTGTTGGAATAGAAGGGTAACTTTATGAGCTGGACGATTTTTTGAGCGACCAACAGGCGCCAAAATATTGCGAAAATTTAGGATATTTTAATAATTAAGATCTTCCAGAACAGGATTCAGAGTTTATGGCAATGTGGATTGTTGGAATAGAAGGGTAACTTTATGAGCTGGACGATTTTTTGAGCGACCAACAGGTGCCAAAATATTGTGAAATTTTAAGCAATTTCAGGGAATAGAAGGGTAACTTTATGAGCTGGACGATTTTTTGAGCGACCAACAGGCGCCAAAATATTGCGAAAATTTAGGATATTTTAATAATTAAGATCTTCCAGAACAGGATTCAGAGTTTATGGCAATGTGGATTGTTGGAATAGAAGGGTAACTTTATGAGCTGGACGATTTTTTGAGCAACCAACAGGCGCCAAAATATTGCGAAAATTTAGGATATTTTAATAATTAAGATCTTCCAGAACAGGATTCAGAGTTTATGGCAATGTGGATTGTTGGAATAGAAGGGTAACTTTATGAGCTGGATGATTTTTTGAGCGACCAACAGGCGCCAAAATATTGCGAAAATTTAGGATATTTTAATAATTAAGATCTTCCAAAAGAAAGTTATTTTAGGTGTCTTAGTTACAAAGCTTATGGTAACCTGAATTGATAGAGTCGAAAAACAACTTTGTGATTGGATGATTTTTAAAAATTGCAATGATTATAATCATGCAAGCTCAGTTCAGGTTTTTTGATGCTTTCAGTGATTCTACGGAGACTAGGAACTGTCTTGCCAAATGACGAACCATCCTGTATAAAAATTTGAAAAATGAGAATGTCCAATGAACGTATATATCTATATGTAGGAGGTTAATGACCGGAGCGGGCCGATCATATGGTCGAGCTCGTCTTCGGAAAAATCCCGCGACACAAATAGGCAAAACGAGAGCAACGAACTCGGCGCGGCCTAGGCCTTCGTTGTTATTAAACAAGAGCGAGTGTTATTGTGCGAATGCGAGTAGCAGAGAAAGTGCACGAGAGAAAGAGAGAAAAAGCGGTAGATTACAACAAAATAAAAACAAATCGCCTTGAATTCTGGGAATGAAAAAAACTTTACTGAGACTTCATAACTGAAGGTTGAAAGACACTGAAAATATTTTCTAGATATTTTTGCATGCTTCACAGAAAGCTGTGTCATTCGAAAATTAATATTTGACTTGCACGTAAGTATATGGCCGCCACTGATATAACCATCGACAGAATCTTGGACCAGATTGTACAAATTAAACTGCAATAACACAGACCAGCAGAAAACGAAACACAAGACACCTTTTAAATTGCAACTAATAATTCTGCGTTCCTAAATGTTCCTATTAAGACTGTCTAAGTGGCTCGATAAGAGGGAGAATGTTGAAGGTGAAATTAGGATTGGCAGTAGTTGAAACTCGATAACAGGACGCTTTGCAACTTGCTGAAGGGACAACTGGCAAGAAACAAGTTTGCTTGGACGGCAAAAGAACGAATGGGAGAGAACAGGACAGACTTAGCAAGCCGTTAGAACTAGTATCACTTTAAAGGAGTTGAACGTTCGATTTGTTCGAAACTCTTGGATGCAGTTGAATGTTAATACTACGATACAACTGGTATTTAAAGTCTATCTACTTTACATACGTAATCATCCTGATCCTCTAGATAGAGAGAGCTAAATATACCTCGCGGAACTACTGATCCCTATAAATTATTGAAGAAGTACAGTAGAATCGTAGCCACAGGATATACACCACTCTGTGCTCTATAAAGATCCTATAAAAATGCAATGTAACGTGATCAAAGAGAACGAGGTGACCTCTGATCCGCTAACTAGAGAGAAAAAATGAAGATACCGAAATATACCAATGACATTTTCAAAACTATAGATATTTTATGGTCAAAGAAGATCTGACAGAGAGTGTGGTATCAGAGACAATAAAACAGTACATGCAAAACTGTGTAAAAATAATAGGTACTGTTTAAAAAGAAAAACTGTATAATACCACAGTGCCTCCATAACATTTCTAAATTTTCAAAATTGTAATTACTACCAAAGAAGTTCTTGCTGAGAAGAGAAAAGAGATAGGTAAAGTGAGAAGAATAAAATTTCGTACTAAGGACTAAAATTGATATGTAGTATCGGAGCCTCCATACCCTAAAATAGGAAACCGACACCGAAACCGATTCCCGTTGGGTCCCTCGGAATTTTTCCGTCGGTTCCTACAGATATTAATTAATCCATTTGCATTATAGAGAGGAATGAGAAATGTGTCATTATCATCGTGTTACTTTCTCTCATCAAATCTACTACAAATTCATCTTTTCCTGCTTACAGTGGAGGTCGAAAGTTTGAGACCACTGTGCATTTGCAAGCTACGCAAAAATTTTCAGAAAATTCTACCAAATCGAAATAAATTGACATTAATTGCAAAATAAATAGTTTAAAACTTTTGGTAAATATTTTTTATTTTATTTAACTTTATTTATATTTTTTATTTAACAACCACCTAATAAAACTTTTACTTTACCAAACAGTCGGAAAGAACTTATTCCTACACCTGACAAATAAATATTGCCATTCTGAAAACACCGCAATTTGAGAAATTCATATTAGAAAAAATTAATCGAGCATTCTGCGATCATTATCAAAGCTATCGTGCTGTCACGATCGATCAGAAGTTCGACGTAGACAGTGGCTAGTCAGTCCAGAATCCTATCCGACTGTTTTTCAGGTCGCTCGGATGAATGGTGGTCGCAATTCAGGGTGAACAATGAAGGAAAGGCAAAGAGGCGTTTGATAAGATCGTGGCACCGGTTAATTACCAGTTTCACAGGCGATGCTGACACACCAGCGTCGCAGATACGACAACAATTTTCAGGAAGCACTCTCCCAGCTAATCCACCTCTCGTCCGATCCGGAAACAAACCACAGACTGGAATAATTAACCTGGTTCGAGTCGTTCGCTGCAAAGAATAAACAAGTCGAGCAGTTCCGCTGTTTCGACATGTTATTGAATACGTGCGTCGATTATAAGCTTCTGTGGTCGTTCGTTGAAAGAGCAGAGCAAACATACTTGTTCGTATAGAAATAGAGAAACATCGAAGTCTGAAGAACCCAGAGATTGTGAAGGTGTAACGCAATTATTTACTCTCGTTTAAATTGCTATTTAAAATACTGGAAATTTTACTTCAATTTTTATTTTCATTTTGTCTATTTTCTATATTCAATAAAAGAATTTACAAAATTAATTATTCATCTTTTCATTTAATTGATTTTTTACCATTGCGTCAAATTAACACCGAGGGACCTATTAAGATGCGAAACTGAGGGATAAAGGGATGCATTAAACTGAGAAATAGGTAAATTTTGAGAATTTTTTTGTAGGTAACTACTAAATGAAATGTTTCAATTCTTTAAGAGGATATAAATGTAACTCTCGCCTTTTTTCTGTAATTTTTAAAAAGTAAAAATGTTACAAAATGGAAGAGTTATTGCTGAGTGACTGTCATCACCAACAAGAATTGGTATGTCTAAATTACAAGAAATGTAGCGTAAAGATTTTTCGATATCTCAGCTCGTTAATTTTTTAGAAACTGCCACCGTTTGTATAATAACTAAAATTTTTGTAAAATTCTACGCTACATTGTAGATCATACATTGTTATTTATAAACTTTAAAAAGAAGAATTTCTTACTTCAGACGTTGCAATACTTGCCAGCGATGGTTTCTACTTTTTAAAAAGAGAAGAAGAAAAGTGAGTGTTACATTTACACTACCGGCCAAAAGTTTGGAATCACTGAGCATTGTAATTTACATAAAAATTTCCAGAAAAAAATCGGCGACTTTGAGAATTTTTTATCGTTCGAATCAATTGATATGAGATAAATTGATAAATGTAGAATTGAGATAAACTTCAGATCTATAAAAAATTAGCAGCAGATTTAATATTGATGAAAAGTGGGTGGTGATTCGAAACTTTTGACCGGTAGTGTGTATCCTCTTAAAAAATTGAAACTTTTCATTCAGTACTCACCTATTTTTAGGTGTTTCAGCTCTGTATACCCCTTCAAATTTCAAGCAAAGAGAATCACTTTTGAATTACTAAAAATGTCACCTAGGACATTCACAGGGAAATATCGACGCTTCCTAAAGCGTAAAGTTTTAAAGTGACCGTTGTTCAAAGGGTTTACGGTGTGTACCGGAAAAAAACGAAAGCGATAAAGGTGGAATAGATAGATAAATAAAGTATTGAAATATTGAAATAGGAAATTCTGTATAGATTGAAAGTTTCTTGAAAATAATTGAACGACTTATGCGATATA
>NW_017100442.1:4877-8441 GCF_001263275.1 Habropoda laboriosa | reverse complement strand
CCTCTTCATGTTCAAAAGTTTACATCCCCGTCTACCAAATGATTCAGCCATTCTCTTCCATTTTCTCAAAATACGTCCTGATGCAGTAGCCACATCCGCATTTACGTAAAACGAACTTGGTGCAGCATGCACGGTGCACTTAAGGAATCGGGACACATAAATCCTCCTATGCAATCTAGATGAACCAGGAATATTCACCAAACAGGAATATCCGGATTCTTGAAAAATTTATTCCAGTTGGAGCTTCTTTCATCAACGATTTTCTAGATTGTTGCAGATGAAACGATCGAGGTGTTAAATCACATGTGGGCAACTCGCGGCCCGTGACTTCTTTTAGTTTGGCCCGCGAAGTCCTTAAATTCGACCCTCTAGGTCAGAGCTGCTTAACTTCTTGCTCACGAGCAAATTTCCCCTCCCGAGGTTCACCCACTATGCGACTGAGATGGTCTCGCTCGAGTTGCGACGCGGCCGGAGGAGATACATTTTTCATTTTAATCGCCAGATAATGCGAAAGTGCACTGTTTTGCAGATTTTACCAGATACAAGTGTCGTGAATTTCTGTGTTATGCTCCGGCGGAGATGGACAAGGCTTGTACCTCGACCCTCTAGGTCAGAGCTGCTTAACTTCTTGCTCACGAGCAAATTTCCCCTCCCGAGGTTCACCCACTATGCGACTGAGATGGTCTCGCTCGAGTTGCGACGCGGCCGGAGGAGATACATTTTTCATTTTAATCGCCAGATAATGCGAAAGTGCACTGTTTTGCAGATTTTACCAGATACAAGTGTCGTGAATAAAGAGGAGACGAAACATTTCTGTGTTATGCTCCGGCGGAGATGGACAAGGCTTGTACTCCTCGTGTCATTGCACAGGAACGTGGTACAATGGTGTACAGGTGCTGTAAGTATTACTACGTTAGATACCCTTCTATTTTGCAGCATTTATACAGGGTGTCCCGTAACTCCTCGAACACCCGGAAATGGGGGGTTGCTGAGGTGAACAACTTTTTTTTTTACCAAAATGTTGGTTGAAGCTTCGTTTTTGAATTATTAACGAAAAACACTGGCCAATCAGAGCGCGCGTAGAGTCCGCGCTCAGTGACGGGAGCGCAGCGACTCATCCGTGCGCGATCGTGAACAAACGAGTACGCGCGACTTCTCGGTTATCGGTTGCTGTCAGAAAAATGTGACTTTTTGTCACAACATATGTCACAACGTGCGTAAAAACATATTTACTTATGGCGTACGAAGTTATTTATGCGTTTCTTGAAATGAAAATAAAATTTAGTAATAATTTATTTTTGGACGAAATAAATTTTTGTCTAACTAAGAAAAGAAGTGGTTAGTGGAATTTCATTTTGAACTGTGATTAACGTTTCGTATATATAAAATTATTAACGAATGTGAGCTAGCTTCGAGTTTTAAATTAATGTACTCACAGTAAATTAATGAGTCCTGTCTAGTAGAGAACGAAATTCTCGAAATTGATTACCAGCTGTTATAATATAATAGCTGCAACTTCCGTATCATTAGTTCATTCTGCACCTTAAGTTACAGCTGGAGTTTATTTATCAATTCGCTACGGGAAATTAATACTATTTGAATTTAATCAGTTACCTTCTTTCAAATTTTCGAATTAACTACAATATTACCTGGTTTAATAGCTAATTTCGAATGTGATTTTAGTTACATCTGGAGTTCATTTATTAATTCGTTACAGAAAATTAATATGAACTGAATTTAACGAGTTACCTTTTTTTTTAATTGTAAGATTAACTATAATATTATCTGGTTTAATAGCTAATTTTGAATGTGATTAAAAAAAAATTCGTACTCCATCAACTTTAAGACGATCAAGATTTATAATACGAATTTTACTTTTGGGAAAAATTTAACTTGAGATTTAACTTTTATACCTTCAGTAATTCGTGCAATATTTAAGTCTTTAATTATTAGGTTGGTGCAAATGAAACGTCGTTTTTTCAACAGCTGAAAATTAAATTTTTATACACAGTGCTCAAAAAGTAGGAATTTGCTGTAGTACTTATTGTATAGAAAAAAAATTGATAATACAATTGTTTGGATATTATTATCTGACGTGATGAATAATCGGGATATTCGTGTAATTTTTTCTATATAAGTTTAAACTTGGAAAAACTGCGATAAAATTGTTGAAAATATAAATGTAGCATTTCAAAAAGATTAGGTATATAAATGTTAGGACTCTTCGACGTTGACGTGCAAAATTCAAGATTGATGACTTTTCCTCTAAAAATGAGCTAAGAGAAAGGCCAGATAGGGTCGTCGATGACAACGTTTTAAGAAAAACTATTGAAAACAATTCACGGTACAAAATATAAAATTTTGCCAAATTTTTTTGATTCAAAAGCTAATCATTTTTATAAATTTGGAATAATGAAACTACATAATCGAAATTATTTCGTTGAAGAAACATAATGTATCTAATGTTTCATTTGAAAAAACGACGTTTCATATGCACCAACCTATTTTCATCCCAATGAAAATACAATATAATATTTTTAAGTGTAGTAATTGAAATGCTATACGCCAATTCCAATACACTGCTCCAGTATATAAGGACCACTTAAATCCATCCAAGATCTAAATTCACCGTGACAAACTTGGAATGATGAGGTACAGGGCAATTTAAAGAACCAGTTGCTTTTCGTCACGGAGCTTCCTCTTTAAATCGTAGCTTGAATCACCGATCAGGCCGCGTGTGTCACGCTAACGACCGGCGAAGGGTTAGGCCAGGATCAATTAATTCATTGATCCTATTTATACTGATCGACGAACGATGCAACGAGAACGGACTGCGCGCAAAGCGGAACAAAGACAGAAAAACAACTGCACGCCAGTAGATAATGGGGTAAAGGGCCTGTTTAAGCAAACGTCCCGGAAGTTCAGTCCTTCGTGCTCGTTCACGTTAAATCAATTGCTCTCGATTCTCTGATGAATCTAGGTTGGATGCAAAAGAGGTATACAAAAAGAGAACAAAAGCATCGTGCACGTGCAATTTCTTGGTAATTTAGACACAGAGGCATGAAGAGAATTGAAATGCATAAAATTTGGAGAAATTCGCGAAGAACGTCCGTAGAAATAATCTGGAAATTTTCTGTTTAATAAAACGCAGGAATTTTGAAAATGTAATGCTACAAAATTTGAGAATTTTCTATTTTTCATTTTTTTAATTTTGAAATCTAGAAAATTCGATCTTTGAAATTTAGATGTTAAAAATGTAGGAAATCCCATATTTTACGAAATTCAAATAAAATTTAAGAATCAGAAGCAACATTTTTTTGATACATACATTTCTGTGTTATTTGTAAAAACTACGAAACAAAAGTGTTTAGTCGTAAAATAGAATAAGCCTAAGGGAATCCGGTAGCCGGATTTATGGCTTCAAAAGTGGTTACGTCGCAGGCAAGTATTTTGTTTTCAACGGACAAAGGTGTCCCTTTTCGCGTTGCATGCGACACTCGGTCACTAGGACTCGAGAGGCCATAAATCCTGGAGTCTCCAAGAGTTCAAGGGACAAGTGGGCCT
>NW_017100442.1:2678-4690 GCF_001263275.1 Habropoda laboriosa | reverse complement strand
GCGTAACGGGAAGGGGGTGTCGATGCATCGGAGAAAAACTGATTGGTGGAAAATCGTTATGGAAATCACCAATCAGGGTGATTCGGCGAGGAACGCAGCTTTCGTGGAGACGGACCACGAAGGCTTGCGACAGTTCAAAATAGAAGGCCACAAGGCAATGTTCAAAATAGTAATCTCACCAAGAGACCGGTATCGAACTCTAATTATTGAAATTAGTGTAACCAGTTCGCAGCTTTCGTGGAGACGGACCACGAAGGCTTGCGACAGTTCAAGATAGAAGGTCACAAGGCACAGTTCAACATAGAAGGCCACAAGGCACATTACAAAATAGAAATCTCAACAAGAGACCGGTATCGAACTCTAATTATTGAAATTGGTGTAACCAGTCCGGCGTAACAGTCAATAATAAAACGATCTAACCAAGGTGAATCGACGTGAATTTTGTTTGAAACCCTTTCCCACGTCAACAAGCCGTCGGGAGAAGTTTGCATCTAAACAAAAAGCATCAGTGACCTAAGTTATGTAGAATCTTCTGTGTCTATGCGTTAACTGCTTGGAACACGTCTACAAATGTCTGCTTAACTACCAATTACCAGGGAACTTTCTGTAGACGCGGTTAACTAATTTCTAGAGAGAACACTGCAAAACTTTGCGCCATCTGCGGATTTCTAAGAACCGGGGTAATTTCTCGTTAAATTTGCGGATGAATTTACTTCGCGAAGACTTAGCCTGCATATATACATACATACACGAACGGAACAAATAAACAAATTGTTTACGGAATTGTTTACCAAATTTATGCTTAGCATTTCATTAAACTAGATTTATTTCTCTAATTATGATGGAACTATCCTTCTTTCGCGTTTGGAGAAATTTTGCAATAATTTCGTACCAAGTATCGTCTACTAATTTTTATAAAATTTCCTTTGTTAACGGGGTCAGCGATATTTTTTCTGCCAATTTACAAATCTCTCCCGTAATTATTTTCACGAAAATGACAAATTTCTTAAGTTTGGAAATTCATTATTTTCACGAAAATGACGAATTTCTTAATTTTGGAAATTCTTCTAGCGTCTCAAATTTGAAATGCAATGACCTAAATGCATCGATTCTTCTAAATGGAAGAAACGATGAAACTCGTCGTCGTTATCTGTCTCGATACTCCCACGTCGATAAACAGAAAGCATTCGCAAGAATGCCTGCAATGTGGTACAAGGTAAACCTCAGCATATGTACAAAGTGCACCAAATCGTTTATAGTTTTAGCATTCTGGTAAACCGATAAATTTCCCGGCACGATGCCGTAATAGAGGGAACCAAGTCACTACTACTCTATTTCTGCTCCTACCAGGTCAAACGTTTAGCAATTCCTGCAGTCGGATAACAAAAAGATAATGCACCTCTCGATCAGTTTCCTATTAAGTCGTTCCAGTTATGATCGATGCGTTCTTCGTACTACCTGGCATGATATTTTTTCCGGTAGGTAAATTGAAAGGAAATTAAAGACAAAAAGGGTACAATTCGTCAGAGAAAAACAGTAATAATTCGTAACGCATTACTGGATTGGAAAGGATATATCGCAATTGACAAGGGTTCGATTAAAAGATAAATCTTTCATATCTAGGTTAATTAATGCCATCTGGAAGATTTGATAATCTTTATTTTGCAGAAATGACTTGCTTTTTTCAAAAATTTGGGATTTTAAAATTGTTTATTGGTAAGACTGCAAGGTTTAATTTAAGAAACTTTCTTTACTTAATAAAAAAATTTGTTTGTGGAATATTTTTGGTTTCTCTAGCTGTGTGCAAAGTTCCATAAAAGTCTCAGTTAGGTAATGCTACTTGTTTTTAATTTATAAATCCGTTCTTATAACAGGATTAAATGTATTTATCATTATTCAGTACTTACGAGGTGCTAACACTCATATGGAAGTCATTTTTTTTAGAGAAACAAATGTATTTTATCTTCAAAGAGTCTCAGCTTGTTCACAATCGTTGTTCACATTTACATTCT
>NW_017100442.1:0-2538 GCF_001263275.1 Habropoda laboriosa | reverse complement strand
TTACTTTTGTTTTATATTACTATTATTTTACTATTTTTATTCTACTTTCCCAGAACAAAAAAATGATAATAATAAAACAAAGTATGAACGCTGTCCTATAAATTTTTTATTTCCATGAAAATATTGCAAACATCGACACCAACAGTTATGTCTGCACAGGATAATATCTGTACTATCTACAAATGATTCAGCATTCTCAAATCCTTCTTTCAACGTATTGCAACGAGAAGAAGAGAAAATTTCAACACGTATAAATTCTCCATACAAATGTTAACATTTTTTTTCTTTTTTTTTTTTTCGTTAAGCACTCTGTAAAATATGTCTCTGAGTCTATAGCCGAAGTAGCTTTCACGTCGATTATCCATCAAACTCTCAGCACACAGCCGCGAATCCACTGAAGGACTAACGACGGCCACTAATTACGTCCTGCTCGATATCAGTTATCACGTGGACCGTCACATTTGTAATTAGTAGAGCAGATTCGTGTGCGAGATATTATTCGGGCAATCCGTAACGACTGATTACCCAATAAACATTAATTACTACTGTCGTTCGTTACCGGAAACGCGTAACAGCAACGACGACGATGACAAAGACGAGCGCCACGCGAATCGTTTCGCTATCGACGCGTGTAATTAACGTTTCTTCACTGGCCTCGCGTGAAATGCCCGCCATAGTCACGTGATTATGCTCTCACAGCATTCTCCATCGCAGAATTTCCAAAGTTTTCTTCTTGTACACCGCGGTGAATAATTAATTGTCCCCGCGAGCACGCGTTCACGTGAGTGCATGCTCCTTTAGAATTGCAAGAATTTCCAAGTTTCTACGTTCGTTTCAAGTTTTTGGTACTTTATGTTCGATGTGGTCTGCTCGCGTGTAAGTACTTGCAATCGAATACAAAAACTGTGCGCTTGGTCGATCTCGTTTGTTCTTTACTTTAGCGAAATACGCGAAGAATGTTTTTTGGGGGAAAAATACTATTCTTTGGAATGTGTAGCACATTTCTTCTACTTTTAGAGATTCTCGAGATAAAATTGTTTTTGATAAAGAAGTAACGCGATTATTAATTTGGTTCCTTTGGTGAGACAATTTCTATATCTGAAGTTGCGTTTGAACCGAACGAACAAATACTTGTTCGACAAAATTTAAGTCCAAACGAGCGGAAACAAATGGTGAACGTATGAAGAATTTTTGGGAGAATTTTGGGCTAAACGTACGTTAAAAATACATTTACACATAAAATTCAATTATACCCTTAAAGTTGTTGATAATCATTATTCACAACACGTGATGATAACAGTGATAATAAGCCTACATCTTTTATGTAAAAATTAAGTGTAACGAGAAAACTTAAGTATCTCTTCAATTTAATGAGAAATTTGCGTACCTATTCACATATCATATTTTACAAGCCTCGTTTTCTTTCTACATTATTAAATCATTATACTATTACCAGCTGATATCTTTACAGTAGTAATTATTCTTGCTTCCCCCACCAAAATATAAAATTCTAATCAACCGCAATTTTCCTTCTCACGAAAGAGGAAAGGTGTTACATATTACTGAGGTATAAAAAAATTAATTTCAAACAGCTAAAAATATTTGTAAAAAATTCGAAATTAATATTAAATCGACAACAGCTGTCCCTAATTTTGCCAGATCGTCTGACATCGAAGGTAAAAATATTCTCTTAACACAACGTGTATTCTCAATCTACTTTAATAGCATACGTAAACCGAGATTAACGAGTGTGCACACTCGTGTATAACCTACTGAACCGCCAAAAAAAAAAAAAAGAAGAGAAAAAAAGTACACAAAGAAGATGGATCGTCAAAGCTAGACAAACCAGCACCGAAATTCCATCGTGAATAATAAAAAGGCGAGGCAACGAGGTCAGCCCACAGACTCGCGTTTTAATGGCTAATGGAGGGAAAAGGAGTTATGCTTTCATTATATCCTTCCACCCCCTGTCGCGCCCTACATCCGTAACACACGCACGATTCCATTCGTAACACGCGATCAGCGTCGTGCATCTAATCGCCGTTCTGTCTGTCTCATCGAATTAATTAGCCGCCAGTAGCAACGTGATTCGTCGTCGAAACTTGTCTTTCTTTCTTTCGATTAAACGTCTCGCCGCGCCGATGGAAAGTTTCACGGTCTCGCGCGCTTAATTATCCATCGACGTAGGTGGGATTAGGTGAACGGGGAAAATTCACGGGAAAGCTATAATATCCAACTGCCAAGTACAGGGTAATTAAATTTCTACGTCGCTCCGCGCAGCAGGAACTCGAATTTCGCGGTCGATCGTTCATTGGCTGTCGGTCTATCGCTCCTGGCCGAGCATTGCGAAGTTTCTTAAATATTCTGGGTGGATTTCGGACAATTTTCGATGTTGCTTCGATGTTACCTGTTTAATCCTCGACAGGTATGCCGGCAGCCCGACCCTTAGATTTCTTAGCATGTAGTTCTATTGAATATATTTCTCGCCTTCGCTCGTTTCGTAGCAGCGGTAATTTTATGACGCCACGGCAATCGTAG
>NW_017100441.1:0-587 GCF_001263275.1 Habropoda laboriosa | reverse complement strand
TATTCGACGCCGATGTACAGAATGCATAGCAGAAACGTATTTTATTTAGAGTTCGATTATCGTTCTGGTATGTTACGTGAAAATAGCGAAGAAATACTATCTACAAGCGCAACGTTATAGGTGTACATTGGCTTCGTTTAACAGTAACACGGCAGCCGTTTGAGATATTGAAAAATCAAGGACGCATTTCTATTCGTTATTAAAAAATAGTAAGATTTCGTTGGTCACACTTAGTTTTAGGAATTATTATTTACGTCGAAATATTTATTTTTCTGTATTTCCCCCACCATCGTAGTTCTTATATTCGACACCGTCATCCAGAATGGATAGCAGAATCGTACTCCATTTAGAGTACGAGTATCGCCGCAGTGTGTTATGTTACTGTCGCGAAAGACTACTGCCGCCTAGCCGACGTTATAGGTGTTTATTTGCTTCGTATAACAGTAACACGGCACCAGTGCGAGATATTGAAGAACCAGGCACACCTTTATATTCGGGATCAAAAGATGGTAAGATTTAGTTTTTCACACTTAGTTTTAGGAATTATTATTAACGTCGAAATAATTTATTATTTGTGTTTTCCCCCA
>NW_017100440.1:398722-400364 GCF_001263275.1 Habropoda laboriosa | reverse complement strand
CTTATATTCTAGACTCGAAAAAGATATGAATTCATGTTTTTTCTGTTGATTCTTTCAATTTTTATCAATAATTTCTATCGTTACATTTAATTCTAATTGTTTAGCAGCTTTTCTGCTGCTATCGACCCTACATTTTTTTTTTTTTACGTGGATATAGGCCGACCCTCCATTTTACTGACACTTGTCGAATCGACCCTACATTTTACTGACACTTGTGGAATCGACCCTACATTTTTTTCTTTTCACGTCGAGGTAGGCCGACTCTATGTGATAAACAATTGGCAACCAAACGGTGGCTCGCTAAAGCTATATATTATGAAATTAAATTAATCAGTCAATAAGTTTTAACGTGTTAGATTGTTTCCTCGATATGGCCACGGTGGTCATCTGTGACTGGAGTGCCTCAAATGTTTAGAATAATTAAAATAAAATAATTGTTGTCAACTAAAAATTTTGAACGTCATAGCTAGCTAGACATAAAGCATAATACTATAATCCTATGCTTAAAATGTATTTTCTTGTGTCCTAGGCGTAGGACCATCTATACTGTCACTTGTAGAATCCAAACTTACTGACTCTTGTAGAGAATTTACTATACTGTTAATATTCCTATGGATACACGAATTTCAAGCTATCGTAATTCCGACTATTACCAACCGGTCGTGTAACTCGTTAAAAAGGTTTTATCGAGATTAAGGGACTAGTTGGCAACTTTTGTCCACGTGGACGTGCTCGTACAGGTGAAATTCTGTGTGACTTTAATTACTGGTGGATCAGGGCAATGCCTTTAACAAACGCACGTTGCATCGATATCGATATTTCTCGACAGTTTTCTGTGCTTTCGTGGACAAAAAATATTTAACACTGGAATTAACGGTTTTAAAAAAAAAGGTCAAATTTCAGAGTGTTTTTGCAGAGGTGGAATTGTAATTAAAACAATTTTTCGTTTGGTAAAGAAGTTACTCGTTTTGTAACGAAAGAAATTTGAAAGTTATGTTCAATTTTTTAAGGAGTATATTTCCTATTTTGGGTCCTTATTATGAATTTTTGTGTTAGAGTTTAAAAATATTGCTTGGAAATCGAAATACAATATTTGTAAAAATACTGTTTAATTTTTCAATAAGAAAATATTGTAAAATTTTTATTTACCCACACAGAATATGTGATTAAAATTTGATTTCAATATCTCTTACGGTTTTTGAGAAAAAAGTACGCAAAGTTTAAAAATACTAATTTTCGGTAAATCACTATTTAAAAAAAGGAACACTACCATTCCTTTCCTCCGTTAATTGTTTCTATATTTAAAAATTTCCTTTGAATAAGGCATTGCTATTTCCTTATTAAAATAAAGAAAAGAAAAGAAAATTCAAAAATATGCAACAACGTGGAAGAAGGAAGTAAAAAATTTCCTATTCGTTCAATTTTAATAAATTATACGTCACTTTAAATATCGAATTATGCAGAATAACGTGTATTTTTCCTCAAGAGATACTATTCTTCCCTAAATAAAATTTCAACCCTCTTAAGAGTCGACGTTAATCGTTCTCCAATTTGTCGTTCTCTGTTCCAATTTTTCATGTCACAGGGTACATAACTAAGATGTAATGGCGACACTAGCAAAGATGGTAAATTTAATGCAACG
>NW_017100440.1:396041-398704 GCF_001263275.1 Habropoda laboriosa | reverse complement strand
GTATGCCATGCACTGGGTTCCGTGTAACTCATGCTCATGTATTTGTACGATCTCAGCAACAGCATCTGTCCGAGTGCAAGTATCCATATAAGTTTTGCTTGAACTAAACTGAATGCAGGTACTCTGGTTTGCGAGGATTTACCGGTTGCAATGGAGGTACCGCAGAGGTCCAAACCAGGCGGAGAAACCTTTGACGATGGACGTATTAGAACCGCCTTGAGGATTTCAAGTGATTGTTCCTTTAACCTTTGGTATTCCCTTCGTCATGTGTCTAATTGATTCTAATGCAGAGTCCACTTGTATCGTTTAATGAGCAGATTAATTATGGTATTTGGCGATAGGAGGCCAAGATACTCAAGTTAAGATGAATTAATTTTGAAAAATTGGTTCTTTACCGGGAAATGAATTAATTTTGAAACAGAGAAAATTGTCAGATGTTTTTAATAGGTAGTAAAATTAAATTCAATAACAGTCGACAAATTTGTAGTGTAATTTTGAGAAATTCTGTGTTTAAAAATTTTTGGGTCTTCACTGATAGGGTCAAGATACTCAAGTTAAAATCCACAAAGAGATTAATTAATTTTGAAACAAAGAAAATTATTAGTTTTCCTTTTTACGAAAATATGACAAATTTGTGACCTTTAAAAATTAAAAAATTTGAGAAATTTTATATTTAAAAATTTCGAGTCTTAAACAATTTTTACGTATTCAATTTTCTTAATTTCTTGTTATTCCAACATCAACTGCACACCACGAATATTTTATTTCAAATGAAAATCAATTTCCTCAGATCGAAACAATTCCACCACGTCTAAAAGCATTCGATTTCCTCCCTCTAACACCGTTACATCGTTCCAATATTCCTTCTTCGAACCATCAGCTTATAGAAGACCCAGAAACAGCTATCTCGTGTGTCTGTACAGATAACGTTACGCTCGAAAGTCGAGTCGTAATTTCGCGACGAAACCAAAACGACTCATTTGCGCGTATCATTAAAACGAGCATATCTCATCGGATTCGCAAATCGTCGAAACTTTTTTTATGAATTTCAAGATAGACAGCTGTTGAGATATTTCATTACCAACGTGTTCTCGCGGAGTAATTAAAAAGTAAAACTTCATCGGTAGCACCTTTCCCAACCAAAGGAAAGAAGAAAAAGTGTGATTTCGTCGAAAGGTCATTGACCTGTGTCACGTAGGAGCCATGATACCTCTTCACCCACCGCTCTCTCGCTCTCTAATGATCATTGTCCGCTTCCCGTTACCAATATCCTTATTATCGGTCAACCGCTTCTCTATCCGCGATGTGCGTTCTGTATGCGGTCGTACCAAATCCCATTATAATTACTGATGTGTTTGCCCGCAGCCGACTTTAATTGCTAGGCCAGCGGACTCGAATAACGTCGTTTATCTCCAGGATTGCGATCACGTGTGCCAGATGAACATTCTGCTTTTAACGTCGCGGTTATTAATTTCACATTTTATAGAAGCGTTACTCGCGGATACAGTGTGTGCACGTGTGTGTGTGTGTGTATACGTTTGATGGAAAAGAATGTGATTATAAATTGTGATAAGGGTAATGGAGAACAGGAGAGCTGTCTCACAGGGTAGATTGAATTTCTTTCTGTTTTTTTTTTTTTTTTGGAACGTTTCAATTTTATGTTCGTGTATTTCCATCGTGTGATTAGCAAGGATCTTATCTGTGATTTATGCAGATGTGTATACGTGTGCGTATCGTTAATTTCTTCGGGTACGTTAATTATTCCGCGTATCGTGATTTACTGCAATTTTCTTAATTCTTGTTTTGATGTTGTTGAGTGACTTTGCTTTTTTTTTATCTGGGAAGGAGCGGAATTTTCGAGTGAGGCGTCGTGTCGTCTGGGTAAATTTGAACGCCTGTAATTTTAATCTAGGCGGAGATAATATTGAAAGGGAATTGTTGACGAGTGGTTTTTGGAATCGCAAGCTTTCGGGTGTGAAATGACGAAGGTGAATTTGTGGAAATTTAAACGCTTGCGATAAAAAGAATTATTGACGTGTGTTTTTTGGAATTGCAACCTTTTCAGAGGAATTGTTATTTTTAATTAGGAAGTGGGGAAATTTGAACGCTCGCAATTTCAATCCAGATGGAAATATATTAAAGGAATTACCGAGTGTTTTCTGGAATTGCAACTTTCCCAAAGAAATTGTAATTATCAACTAAAAAATTATGGTTATTAATAAATGTACACATCAAATTTCGTAGGAAAAGCAAATTTACTCTGCTATCCATTGAAGTCGCTATCAAGTTTTGACGAAATTAGACTCTTCTTCTTATCGCTCTCTTATCAGAAAAAACAAAGCAATTTTTGGGTAAGACTCTCGCCTGAGCAAATTTTTAAACACTTGTGATTTTAATCGAGATGGAAATAAATAAAAAAAGATTACCGACGATTCGCCTTTAAAATCGCGAACTCTCCCAAGAAATTCTACTTATCGGTAACAAAATGATTCCCGCTAATAAATCTAAACACGAAATTTCCGACGAAAGGGTAATTCGCAACGAAACACTTTGTCCTTCAGTTTATTCCACCGTCAATTCGAAATCTCGATCGAACTCTCCCGTTCAGTTCCCACAGCGGATCGATATTTATCTATCGAAACATTTCAATCGGCGAAAACGTT
>NW_017100440.1:380617-396004 GCF_001263275.1 Habropoda laboriosa | reverse complement strand
TGTTTCGCGCGGGCCATTACGATTCAACGGGACAATCGGCGAAAGGGGTTGCCTTAATGAAGGAAAAAGGGAGGAGGAAGGGTTGGTCTGGTTAAATAAGTCGGTGACCCGACGAAACATTGACTTTCTTAAGATCCGGCCTGGCTCAAAACTAGGAACTGCTGCGGGCGTATTCGAGCAGAAGAGAAGAGAAGAAGAAGAAGAAGAAGAAGGGAAGAGAGAGGCCGAGGCGAGAGGGAGAGGTTTGGTGAAAATTAGCTCGTTGCTTGTGCGTTGCAACATACTTTGTACGGTGAACTTGGTAGTCGGCTTTAATGACCGGAGCCTCGATTTTCTGCAGCCGTATCCCTAATTGACGTGTAATTAATTCGAAGTTGGAGGCGCGTACGCTAAGCGAAACCGACGCTTATTCTCTTCTTAACGGTGCAACTTTTTCGATTCTCGTCGCAATTTAACGGAGGCACACCGGCAGGCGGTTCTTCCTTAATTCAGAGAAGTAATATTTCCCTCTTATCTTTCTTTCTTTCTTCTTCTCTATTTTTCTTGTACGCCGCTTTCTGGTACGACGACGACGACGACCGGCGGTGGTTCTCTCCGTTTCCGGAACAGCTGAGGAGGAGACTGGTAGGTACTGAAAATAATTGGAGGATGCACTTTGAATACTCGAGCATATATTTTCTTGCGAACGTCGTAGGAGGCATTGTGGAGAAATGTAACAAGTCCTCGTTTCCTATTACTTGCGGTTTTAAACAGTGTCAATTATTCGGTGCTGGGCAGATTCGAGATTGTTGACGCAGTTTCTGCGGGATGGAAGAAGAATATGTACGAAGTAAATTGATTTCTTTCGAAGATTTAGCAATTGTGCAATTTTTTTAAGCGTGAACAGGAATGTTTGTTGAGTTACATTGTGGAAATTTGACAAGTCCTGATTTCCTATTATTTGAGGTTTCGAAGAGTGTCAATTATTCCAAGTTGAGTGGACTCAAGACAGCTGACAAAATTTCTGCTGAGTAGAAGAAAAAAGTATACGGAAGAAATTGATTTTTTAAAGTTTTCATAACGATAAAATTTCTTAGAATATAAACAGGAATATTTATACTCATTATATATGATACATATTACAAATCTAAGAGAAGAAAGGAAGAAAGCCAAGAAAAGTAAGCAGAACAATAACAAGGCAAAATCTAATTCTAAGCTAAAATTTAAGAAACAATAACGACACATTAAAGAAACAAAAGAAGAGCAGTCCTAAATAAAAGAAGTAAACAATATTCAGAGGAATATAAATGAAACTTGTACAAAAGACCAGCAGTAATTAAACCATACAACTTTGCTAACTTTGCTAAATTTCCATTAAAAGGATCAAAAAAAAAAAACTTAACGAAATTACCAAATAGTAGTATTTAAAAAAATGCCCTATCATTAAAAAATATCCGTTAAATAGAATTATCATTGATACAAAGGGATTAACAACAAAGCTCACAGTTTCAATTATACAGAACACTTTGCTAGAAAGTTATCTGTGCAAAATTCCCTTGTTTCGTTCTACGTACAAGAGGAGTCAAGGTTTACGTTAGGATTGCACGAAATTTACGAAAAGTAGAGTGCATTGAAGTGGAAGGGAGGCATAATCGAAAAGCAGAGTTCCGTTCTTCAGTAGTAGACGTGGTTGTTGTCGGTACCGCTAGTTGTTAACGCGCGAAATCCAATTTTCTCTCCGCAGACAGCCGGAGTCTTGGCCGTCCCTTAACTTTTCTTTTTCCCCTCTCTATCGTTCTTCTCCGGGGCTGTTTCCTCGGTCGAATTCAATTCCGGACCGTTAAACTTTTGTCATTGCTGGGAGGCGAACGTTAACCGTTTCGAAAGCGATCAGTATCACGATTGATTCCAACACGTTGAGTCCTTGCTATTTCTGCCGGTTTCGTACACGTCGGTGAGTTCTTTCGTTTATGGATTATTTCTTTCTAAACGGACGCTACTTTTCTTTTTTATTTTTGCTTTTCGAACTATAACAGTCTATTTTTATCGTTTTCGTTTCACGTTCTGATTCGAAGTGAAAGAAGTGGTACCTTTTTGTGAACTATTAGGTGGGTAGGAAAGTTCTGTTGATTTTTGTATTAGCTACTTTGCTTTTGTAAATTACGAACTACAACGAGCAGAATATTACGACAGTTTTGTATTATATTTTGTAGTTTTATTAGTTTTCATTGTTTTATATTATGTACAATAGTATTATATTAGGTCATAAGTTCGTGTCGAATTTTATAATTCAGATCAATATTTTCGACAATATTTTTAAATTTCAATTGAATTTGATGAATTTCTTTCTGATTAAATTTCTCGTTTCACAATTCTCTCCTATTTTTCTTCTTCTTTTTGTAAGCCCGTTGTATCTTCGTTAGATATTAAAATATTTTTCACTTTCGACGCGAACTTATCGGACGACCTAATGTTGTATTAATTCGAGAAGATAGCCGTCGAATTGTCGTAAAATAATTATCACGAAATAAGGATTCGGTGAAATAGGAATCGTTGAAATGGAACAGTTTTGAATTCAAATTGCACTGATAATAATGTAGAATATCTCAGAACAGCGATTACGTCGATGGAAGCGAGGCGATTAATTTGGACAGTTTGCAAGTCGAATTTAGAGCAACGCCTTATTTGCGATGCGCGTTGATTTACACAGTTTCCAAATCTTTCGTGATAAGTCACTTTGCATTGTTGTAACGCGCGACAATATGTTTATTCTACCTTGACGCCAAGCATTTAGCGTGTACTTTCTCGCATGACATCGGGTTACACGAGTGTGTGATAGCTACGAGGATTTAATGGGTGTACACGAAATTGTTCAAATACGTGTCCCGATAACCGATTCGCAGCAGCAATATTTCATCCTCGACGAGAGCAAATAGATCGTTCACCGTTACGGCGAGACATTTCCATTTTTACTCGACGCAGATTATTTGCTCGACAATATTTTTTTTTCGGTACGATTACATTTCTGTTTGCGCTCGTGGCGAATCGGGCAAATCTCGATTAGCGATACGTGAGCGTGAGTTAGCGTGAGTTAGCGTGAGTGTGGTTAACGCGAGTGAGTGTGATTAGCAGGAGTGAGTGTGAGTTGGAGTGTGATTAGTGTGAGTGGGAATGTGATTAGCGTGAATGAGTGTGATTAGCGTGAATTAGTGTGATTAACGTAAGTGAGTGTAAGTGCGATTAACGTGAGTGAATGTGAGTGTTATTAGCGTAAGTGAGTATGGATAAGTTGGAGTGTGATTAGTGTGAGTGGGAATGTGATTAGCGTGAATGAGTGTGATTAGCGTGAATGAGTGTGATTAACGTAAGTGAGTGTAAGTGCGATTAACGTGAGTGAATGTGAGTGTTATTAGCGTAAGTGAGTATGGGTGTGAGTGTGATTAGCGTGTGCTAGAGAGAGAAAAAGATTTGAAATCGGAGATCGCAGGTCGCGTTTATGATACCCGACGATGTAATCGACTACTCTTCTTTCTCTCCTCGTGATCTCCTTCGCTCTTCCACTATTCTCGAGTTCCTCGTAGCTTTTATCTGCCCGAGAAGATCATCGATTCCGTGAATTCGTGTACGAAGAGGCTGAATTTCTAACTGGCCATGTACGGGGGCCAACACGTTTCTGTTTTCGTGTCGATACGATGCAATCCGGTGCCATACGATAATGGTAATTAATCAGGTTAATAGATGCTCTTAATTCCAACGTATATCGCCAGGTGGTACACAAGTGGTAGCCATTAAGGCGATCAGTAAAATACAAAATCCGGGACAGGAAGCTATGAAACGAATTATCACGAGTGTATATCTCTACGTTCTCGTCATTAGAATATCGAAAGTCGCGATTTTAATATGATGTAGAAATTCCTCTCGCGATGAGCTGTGAGAAAATAGGTTGCAGGTCAAGGTGAAAATTAGATATTTTCTTCTTTTAAATTTCTTCATGTTTCAGAACAATTTTTTTACCTGTTTTATTACAGAAATCATTTCCTCGACGATAGCTCGATATTTATATTTAAACTTCGCTTAAATTGTAACGAAAATGGAACGTTAGATATTTCGAAATTTTTAATCGTTTCTCTGTATCGAGGGAAAATTGTGCATTTTGGGTAGAAGTTGAAATTAGTGCGAACCGCTTGAATTTGTATATTTAATTAGTGAAAAAATAACGACTCCGGTGAACTGCATTCTTAATATATTCCGGCAGAAAATATCTCTATTTGTCTGATGAAAATTTAATTTTTGGAGATTATAGCTGGCTACCAGTGAGCCGCGCGAGATGAAATGCTTTAATGCGTGGTGTGCACAAAATACAGTTGAATAGCTGAATCAGGAACCTGTCTTATTAACGATAATAAAACAAAAATAGCGCGGAATATTTGTCGACTAATTGCTCGCGTTCTCTTTCCACGTGCAGTCTCGTATTATGGAGAACAGAAACTGATCGTACTATCGCTATAATTAATACAAATAAATTGGAGATTACTGTGCTTTCGATGTCTTAGAAGTATACAACAAAGTATAACTAACAAAAGAAATTAAATTTAAGTGTATAACAAACTATAAATAAGTAACGAAATTAAATTTGCGCTTATGAGAAACTGTAAATAAACAAAAAAATTGATTTTCTGGTTTTTCAAGAACATTCCACAATCAGTATAATTACTATAAATAAATTAGAGATAACTGTGCTTTCGAAGACTCATAAAACAAACTCTAAATAAACAAAAAAACGGAATTTCTGATTTTTGAAAGATCTATAATCATAAATTAGAGATAACTGTGCTTTCGAAGACTCATAAAACAAACTCTGAACAAATATTATAAAAAATTGAATTTATGATTTTTGAGGGATCTTCCATAATCAGTTTAATTACTATAAATAGATTAGAGATAACTGTGCTTTCGAAGACTCGTAAAACAAGCTCTAAATAAACAAAAAAATTTAATTTCTCATTTTTGAAGGATATTCCATAATCATAAATTAGAGAGAGAGAGAGAGAGAGAGACGACTGTGCCTCCAAAAATTCACAAACAAAAGAAAAGAGAAATTTGAATATACAACAAACTGCGAACAATTTCAATTTTCCGAAGAATCTTCTTTCACTTCCCGAAAGATCTTCATCTTTCCAGATGACCACTTCTCACTCGAAAGTGTTCAATTATTCAGCAACAACCAGTTCGACCGAGCTGCAGGTAGAATTAGCGTTGCATCTGTTGTGTTTCCATTTGTGTGCACGGTGGAATTATTTGTGACTGCAGAAATGATAATAGGGTAGGGATAATTAGCGGTGTAGAAAGTTCTTCGCGGTGTTCCACGTGCATATGTGCAACGAGCGATGATTTATATCAGGGAAAGTTCGCAGCTCCAGCATTTCCAGAAACATAATCTTCTTCGCCCGACACAGTGGAAACCGACTCCGAACGTCGGTTTCTGCGGCGAAGAAGAGAGCCCGGCCTCTCTGTTCTTCTAACGAGGCACGATTGTGATATAAACCCGCTGACGTTTATTCTACCTGCGGTCCGGTTAGCTATTTACGCGTACGTATTTACGCGTACCTACACCTGAAGCTGGGATTTCGTAGAACACGCGAAGGAAGATCGATTAACCTGGTTTACGGATCTCGGTTAGACGTTTCGGAATCTCGATCGTTTCGCAGCGCAGCCTTTCGCTGCTGGTTGCGATAACGTTGATGTTCCTTCGAGCAAAGGATCGTCTTGTAACGAGCTCCTCGTACCTTCGATCTCGCAGAAAAGGAAGAGAGAAGAGTTCTCGGCTCATCGGTGCCTCTTTGAAAGTCTATCATTGCTGATTTGTTCGTTTGCGATGAGGATACAGACGTGTTTACGGGGATAGAACGATATTTTAATTATGAAATTTTTGTCGAGGGTTAAATGAAATATACGTATAGGTTGTCTGGGGAGAGTTTCGTTTGGGATGGTTCGAAGGCTGGTTGGTCCATTCGTGAAATTACAGACGTGAACCTTAAGGTACGGTTTCTACGTGCGAAAGCTGCGGACCCAATTAAAACTGCTTCTGTGACGGGTCGCAGCTGTTACAACGGGAAAACTTTCCGAGTTGGGATAGAGAGAGGAAGCTAGGAGGTACGTAGATGGAATGTGAATTCACTCCTCTCTCTATTCTCCTGGCACCTCTTCCGTGCTCCTGCATCTCTCTGTGCTCTCCTGACACCTATGTTCCTCTCCCTTCTTTCCCCTCTATCTTTGGTATCTATCTCTTCTCTTGACACCTCTCTCTCCCTGTCTCTCTCTATATTCTCCTGACACCTCTCTTTCTCTCTTCGACTCTCTATATTTTCTTGACGTCTCTATTTCTCTCTTCGATACTCTATATTCTCCTGACACCTCTCTTTCTGTCTCTGTCTCTCGATATTCTCCTGGCACCTCTGTTGTTCTTTCTGTTTCTCTATATTTTCCTGATACCTCTGTTTCTCTGACTCTCTATAATTTCTTGACATCTCTCTTTCTCTTTTTGACTCTCTATATTTTCCTGACACCTCTCTTTCTGTCTCCGCCTCTCTATATTCTCCTGACACCTCTGTTGCTCTCTCTATATCTTCTTGACACCTCTCTTCCTTTCCCTCTATTTGTCTCTATATTCTCTTGACACCTCTCTCTCTTTCTCGCTCTCCCCTTCCTCTCCTCTCTACCCTCCATTCCCTCTCTCTCTTTACTTTTCCGTCTTTTTGTCTCACCCTCTGTCTGTCTCGTTCCTTCCTCTTTGTCTCTAGCTCTCTCTTTTTCTCTTGCATAGCCCACTCTGTCTACCGCTTTGGCTGTTGGAAACTTAAATTTTGCATCATTCGCTCACGTGCTCCATTGTGCACTCGAAGCTAATGCAGCGTTATTATCAGCAGTTCCGTTTAGTTTTCTCCGAAGATAATAACCGCGATACGTGAACATAGTTGCCATCTGGTCGAGGACATGTCTGTCACTTATCGAGACCAGCGGCCGTAGCCGTGCATGTCTACCGGTTCCCGTTCGATCACCGAAGTCAAGATGCACTGGGCGGCGTTCCGTAAGAAGATGGGTGACCACCGCTCCACATCCGTCTCTGGAACCCCCGTGCTGCTGGTTTTATCTGGCTGAAATTTCACACAGCGTGTTAGTTCCATCCTTAATTAACGTCTAGAAATTGAAAAAGTTCAAGAGCAAAAATCCTTACCGCCAAGTTGGGGTTCAAGCATGGTCGGGCGTCCTCGCTCAGTCCCCGGCTTGTTCTTCGGTTGGTGGTTTCGATGGAAAGTAGAAACCCGGTCTGAAAGAGGTAGTTATAAGCTGTAAAGTTGTGAGGTACTCTGAGTCCTTCTTAGGACGACCAACACTAGTTGCCACTTATCGAGAATCGTTGATACGATCATTCTTCGGTTGGTGGTTTCGATGGAAAGTAGAAACCCGGTCTGAAAGAGGTAGTTATAAGCTGTGAGGTACTCTGAGTCCTTCTTAGGACGACCAACGCTAGTTGCCACTTATCGAGAATCGTTGATACGATCCATAATATCGTCCATACCTATAAGTATTAACATTATCGATCACACGTATGCCACTTTGTTGATCCACTTTCTCCATAACATCGATATCGAGTAAAGGATTGATTTTCGGATTGAAAAATTCCTCAACGAATTTACAAATACTTCGAACGACAAGCCTCGATATTATTTTATCAAACTGGATTGATTTAAGAGCAAGAACCTTCTACACACGTTCCACTCGACAATTCCATCAATCACGAAATTGCAAAGCACAAACCCATCCTATTGCGGCATCTATTAGCAACGTTAACGTTGAACAATCATACACGCATAACTATCGTAATACATGTAACTATCGTCGAGGTCCACTTTATCGAAGCGTGGAGATGAACGTGTTCTCTGATCGTCGTGAGTTCCCTTTGTACAGAGCACATTGTACGAGCCAGTGTTACGTGACGAACGTCATATTGCAGGTTAATATTCCATCGTTCCCCGTTCCCTCTTGCTTGCTCCGCTATATTTCCTGTCTAATGTGACGATGATCGATGGTCATTTTGTTCTGACAAGTTCGATCGAGTTTCGACTCGTAGGCGTAATCACGAGCGAAGTTAATTGAGTCATGTCGAGGGGTATGCAACTTTAGGAGGTCGTTATCGCTTTCTACTGTTCACGTCTGTTGAAATGACGATCTACGTTCACTTCTTGATCAATTCGATTTTTTTTATTCAGAAAGAAAATTGGGAAAGCATCGCGAAATAATTGAGGAATTATTTTCATTTTATTAAATTCAACCCTTTCGCTGCTTTTGGCGCTTGTAGACGCTTTGACAATTTTGTCCTACCGTGTCTTTCATGTCTATGGTGTTTTGAGAATTTTTCTGCGCTGTGTTTTTCACGTCTATAGGCGCTTTGGAAATTTTTTTGGCACGCTTTCATCTTAACTTAAGCCTTGATTCTTGTTCTTTGAAGATGAACATTAGTTTCGAGGATGGAACATTCACCTTAGTTTTGGAAATGATAAATTTCGAACTTTAATTTAAAATTTTAGTTAAATTTTACGTCACGTATTGAAATCGGTCGCAGCGAAAGGGTCGAGTAATCCCATGCATCCTTTACCATTTATTTTCTCTCTGAATCTATAAAAGTGGCGAACCCTGAAAGTTCATAGCGTCGTTCTTCTCAGTTAGAGAATTTAAGAATAATTTGTATGCCATTAGTTAATTCAATTTGTTGAAATAGAAATATTGGAGGTTTGCTATTCATTTGATTCATTTAACTTGAATTCAAATTTATGGTTCTCAAGGGAAACTTCGCTGCAGTGATTATTTTTTTTTTATATTCTTTACATATCAAATTTTAAAATTTACTTTGTGTCTTTAGAAAGAATCATTCTTTATTTTTTTTTTATAGGTATTAAGGTATAATAACAAATTTTGAAGCTCACTTTGAGTTTTTAAAAGGGACACTCTTTATCTTTTTTATAGACCTTAAAGTATAATAATAATAAATTTTGAAGTTTACTTTGAGTCTTCAGAAAGGATCATTCTTTATTTTTTTTTATAGTAATTAAGGTGCAATAATAGTAAATCTTGAAGCTTACTTTAACTTTTTAAAAAGGATCACTCTTTGTTGTTTTTTTTTTGTAGTAATTAAGGTATAATAATTCTAAAGAGCATATTTACAAAAATATTATACTATATTTAAAATTCGACTGAAAATCCCTTAACTTTTATTCCATACACTCCTTCGTCCATTGAATCACGAATATCTTACGAGTAATTTCAGGTTGCCACGTTAAATGAATCGTCCTGTATATAATTTCCTACAGCGTACATTACCCACCTCACATTTATTGTTATAATTAGAAACGATTGCTCGGAAAGTTAATTATCAGTTATTAATTTTGATTGGCTTAGCCGCCGAGGCAATTGCGCCTGTTTGATATTTTTTTTTCTTGTTTACTTAGAAAAAAGAACAGAAGAAAAGAGAACCGAAATGTAGCAACAGTGTTCATTAGTTAATTGTAGGAAAATGAGGCACACGTAGCGGAGCATTGAGCGCGTTCATTTCCATGCGGAGCGCAACGCACACGGTATAGTTAGCAGTTTGCTAATGACTTCGCGATTCACGCGAACATTCTTCAAACGTTGCTGTCTGAAAATTAACGTTCTAAGTTATTAGTTTATCACCAACGATGTAGAAATAGTCTCTCTCTCTCTCTGACTAGCCTGTTTATTAATAATGGAAAATACTCGCCGAGACATCGAGCAACTTTTCCATTATTCATGAAATTGATCGTTATTGGGGTCACCACGTTTCTTATACCGCGCTTTTATCTTTTCATTTCGGACGGCTTCCTTAAAAATGCTTCTCTCTCTTTACCTTAATTTTGTTTATTCGTATTTTTGAGCGTTGGAGAAAAATGATTTTTTAACAAATTTTAAATTATCTGGAAAATAGTTAGATTTGTACAAAGCGCGTAGGATATTCTATAATAATTTTTCTTGAAAGGTGGAAAATTCGTGGAGCTCCAAATACTTCAAAATACAGGAAATAAAAGAAAAATGGTAAATAGGAGATTTTAATTTCGAGAAAAATGATTTTTTTTTCTTAAATTCAATATATCTGGAAAATAGTTAGATTTGTACGAAGCACAGGATATTCTATAATAATTTTTCTTGAAAGGTGGAAAATTCGTGGAGCTCCAAATACTTCAAAATACAGGAAATAAAAGAAAAATGGTAAATAGGACGTTTTAATTAAGAAGGATGGAATTGTTACCGAAACGAAATAGGAAAACTATTTTAACAAAGTTAAAATACACTTCAGAAATCTAGAGATAATAAAATATACTTCAGAGACTACATACACCCAGACAATTGAATAATAGAACAAATCTAAATATTCAAATAGAACTTTTTTTTATCGCAATTTAATCATTTATTGAACAGGAAATTTTTACTCAAGCATCCTGCAATAAAAATAAAGAAATTATACTAAAAAAAAGTGGAGAATTATCTATGAGAAGTGTGTGAAAGGGGTAAACTGATAACTTTGCTTGAAAAGTGAAAAACAGGTGGATTTTCAAATTTTTCAAAACACCTTGAAAAATGGAAAAATTGAGAAAAGTGTAGTATTATTCATATTGCATTCGCTTCCCAGCTTCTTCGTGCGTCTACAGCCGGTTAAAGATGTCAACCACTACAGTGACCTAGCATCAGCATGAACTGCTGACATTTACTAATATAATAGTGGATGAAAGGTTAGCTCGAGAAGGTGGATCGAATAGTACTCGAGAACAGTGTCGCCTCATCTTTTGATCGATACTTCGAATCTCGTTGAAACGTTCTTCAGACTTCTTCTCGTTGCGTTTCGTTCTCTTCCGCGTATTCACGCAAAGACACCGTGAGTTATTGAGAAAGTTGCTTGCAATTATATACACACACTCGTCCCGATGCGAAACTTTCACTGTTTGAAAAATTTGCAAAATTACAGCAATCGTTACGAAACAGTCTATATCATCGAAAGCAACGTGGACAATAGAGATAATAATAGCGCGAACAAAAAAAAAAAAAATGGGTTTGGATGAGTATTTTTAATAATTCGTTCGCGTAAATTTTCTTATGGAGAGATTTAAATCTCTTACCTTAATAAAAATTTAATTTAATAATAGAATAAAAGGAACAAAAATTTTGAATACGTATTTTTAATAATTCATTCCCATAAATTTTCTTATGGAGAGATTTAATTATTCGAATAAAAAGAACGATAATAACACCAATACAAAAATTATAGATTTGAGTATATGTAACGATTCCTTCACATAAATTTTCTTCTCAAATCATTTAGAAACAGCTTAGTATCCAGCAGCAGAAGAAAAGTATTAAACAGTGTCTGATTAGTACAAGGATCTAACGAATACTGTTGTTGCAATTTCCAGTAGCGTGCTTTAATCTCTAATTACTGATACGTCAGTGAACTCGAGTTTCTTAATTACCTCGTATCTAGTAGATGATCCAATCCGTGTACCACTGACACTACTGCATCGTACCACATTCCATTTTACCGTAATCAAATTGAAAAGTGACAAAAACTGGAGTAGAATAACAGAGTATCTTCGTAACAAGGTATTTGTGCAATAAACATATTCTTTTTTCAATAGACACCATACAGAATTATACAAAAAACACATTGTTTCATTAAAAGGTGTTAAAAGAATCTCAACCCTTTTTTATCATAGTACTCGTAAGCATGTTTATAAAAATTTATAAATTTTAATTAAGTGAATTTATATTAGAAAAATAAAGTGTCCTACTCTATTTGTGTTTTTTACAGTGTTGCGTTTTATACTTTTCAAAATAGCCTGTTACATGCAGTCCAGGTTTTCAAGTGCAATTACTATTTATGTACCACAGTGGTACTCAGATTCTCGTTTTTTCGATCACACACGAGATCCATTAATTTAGCAATAGAGAATAAAAATACTCGGAGGTATTCTTCGATACTTTGGTGTCTGTATTCGACAAATTTCAGAGTTTCACAGTAAATTAGCCAGTTACTGTGCGGTGCTCAGGAGTTTGCCCGCGGGGCGGCACAAGGGCAAGAAGGGCAAGAAGGGCATTTCTCGAGGGCAAACTCGAATCTTCCGCTGCGCAGTGCTAAATGATTCGATTCGTCGGTTTTATCGCGTTCGGCTAATAATGACAACACGTATGCTCCATTTCTACGATTGCCTTAGAGAACGTGGGCTTACTTATAATGATATGTCTCGTTCTCAATCAGACACTCGTTCATTCCAGGGGCAAACACCTGAACTCTACAGTACTTACAATTAGTTACGATTTGTATCGCGCAAGGGATACTATTTTTGTCAAAAATCACACTTGAGATTCTGTACGCTTAGTGTTCACCTACCTAGTGTGCACCTCCATCAAATTTGAAAACGACATGACCAAAATAACAAATTTTGCAGCCGTGGTTAAAAATTTAAATAATAAATTTATTTGCTAAATAACCGTGCTTCACGGAACCTGTGGACCTGGCATACTACATATGCGCAACAGTGAAGCACTCATGGCAGGAGTATCCCGGTGTTGTGCAGAAGCGAAACGTTAAAAATGCCTTCGCCGTGAATATCCTAGACTTGAACGGGAAAGGGTTAAAAGGGCCGTAATTTTTATCGTGTAACCGTGTACCGCGATTTGTACTGCTATTAATTACACCCTAATCGCTTCCTCGTGCCGTTTAAAAATAGCGTTTCCAGGGTGTTTTATTAGGCTACGCCGGAACCTTCGTATCAATTACTCTTTCTTTTTTTTTTTCTAGGCCGTGCATACGTCGGAGTTACTTCATTCATATGCATCGGTGCAAAGATAAAGAGCGTGTAAGTTCACGCGACATCGAATCAGCCACCGAGTATAAGTTCCTTGGCTGTTTCGCTCTGGTCGATGGCCTACGAAGGCCGCCTACTTACCTTTTGATTCTTTACCAGGCAAAACCGATTACGTGCTCGGCCAAACCGTGCATTTTCTCGTATAATTTGCTCCACGGACGTGCAGATTCTCGGCTTGTAGGCCTCTCGAACCGTTTCCCGGGGTAGAAGAGAGGGGCGAAGGGGTGGTGAGAAGCAGAGGTCGCGTCGATTAGAGGGTACGGGACGAGGAGAGACGGTGGCGTCTCTCCGACCTATAATGAAGTCACGCACGCCTTTGGAACGCGGATTTTCTTCCCCCTTTTTATGCGTTCCTTAAGAGTTTCTCTGCGGTCAAGCATTGGCCACTTTGTTCCGTGGCGAAGGTGATTCTTAAAGTTGGAAATGCCGGAAATCGAGATATCGTTCGCGTGAACGACTCTACGGTCAATTGTATGTACATGCGGGGGAATTTCGCTTGATTGTTATCGTTGGTGAATTCTTTTGCGGCAGTGGCTTTTCTTGGAGAACAAGAATTTTAATTGTGGTGGGTTTTTAGTTTCTCTGGCTAATTTTAACAATTTTGCTAGGGAAGGTGTATGTAGGGCGGTTCGTTGAAGTTCTGAAGTTCGTTGGTACCAAATGAAGAATTTAGTGACGCGAAGAAAATTTTTGAAATATTTTTCTTGAATGAAAAATTTATGTATCAAGTGAAGAATTTATTGTCTCTCTTGTGTAGAAGGTTGCAGTTATTTTGTGGTTTTTAAAATGGCACTGTGTATTTTTCTTGGAGCATAAAACGATTTTAAAATATTTTACTTCATACGAGATAGCAAAAATTCATTTCGGGCTAATTATATTTTTTTCTACACTAAAATCCCTTTTTTCTTTAGAATTTATTTTTCACAAGAAATTAACTTAAACGGCGAAAGAATTCAGCTATCGTAGGCGGATTGTCACACGATATTGCAAAAATTAATTTCAAATCATCTATTTTTTCTTTTTTTCAAAATTAAAATTCCTTTTTTCTTCAAAATTTGCCTTTCACAAGGAATGAACTTAAACGTCGAGAGAACTTAGCTGTCGTAGTCCATAATCGATAGGTGGATTGTTACGGGACTATTAAATTCTTCGAACACGGTTCCTTCCACGGCTGCACGGAACGTAATCGAGAAACTGTTTCGCGGTGGTTCTCAAAATTCTGAACAAGTATTCGCTGGACTGGAACTGGTCGAGAATCCAGGATGAACACGGAGCAAGGTAGGAAATGTCTAGGTTCGAACGACGATTAGAAATTCTCCGGGTCGGACGGACACGATCTGGTTTGATTCTTCAGGAGAACACAACCGTCATTTTTCGGCATCTTTGAGAATCCTCCTTGTCGCAAAACTTTTCTACAATTAGCTAAAGATTTCTTCTCTCTTTCTCGCGAGGGCAAACGATTCCACGGAGAAGTACAAAGTTCATTTTCAACCGACAGGGGAAGGAAGTTGAACAATTGATTTATAGCGTTCTTCCTCCATTGAATGCAACTTTCGGACCGTTGTCGGGCATAAATGAAAAATGGGCTTGGAAGAAAAGTTTTTTAAATTCCGCTCGAACGGATCGGGTATAATGAAAACTTTGGAGTGAGGAGGAGAGTATCTAATAGGATCAACAATTTAAGACTCTGAGGGCTGATGAAGTTGTACGGGTTAAAACTTTCACGCTTACTTATCTATCGTTGGCATCGTGGTAATTTATTGGCATAAATTTCTTGTAAAATTTTGTAAATTTTCCTGTATAACTTCTTTCTCAACGCGGAATGTTTCGAAAGTATTGAAAAAAAAAGAAGAAATGAACGTGTTTTGTAGGTAGGAAGTTTTGCTTCAGTCGTGAGAGAAATATTTTTATAATTTTATTCGAGAGGATGTTCGATATATGATTACAGAAGTGCCAAGTCATGTGTTGCGAGATTTCGATCTGTGAACGATCACGATGGACCAAATTTACATTTCGCGAGAATCGAGAGTAGTAATAATTAAAGAATGGATATTACAAATTTTGTCAGTGCCAGTAATAAAAATTTCAAGGAAAGAATTTTTTAGTTATCAAAATTATCTTCGTTAACAAAGTACACCAAAATTTAATTTTTTCTTTGTTAACACTGAAACTACCGACTGGGTCAAAATGACCCATTAGCGACTTTCCAAAAGTGAATTTTTATGTAAGTAAGCCGTGATTGGAAAATTCGATTCATACCGGTACAAATGGAAGCATACATGTTGAATATAAATTCGGAAAGTTACAAGTGATAATACTTACCAGTATAGAGTATTCACGTTTTTTCGAAAGGTGCTAATGGGTCATTTTGACCCTGCCGGTAGTTCTAGTGTTAAGAAAGTATACCAAATTTTATTTTTTTCTTTATCAACAAAATATATCAAAATTTTTATCTTTCTTTTTTAATAAAATATAC
>NW_017100440.1:369918-380555 GCF_001263275.1 Habropoda laboriosa | reverse complement strand
ATATATTGAAATTAATTTTTGCCTTTATCAGAAAAAATTCCAAAATTTATTTTTTACATTCACCACTCTACTTTAAATACTCTCCCAAAATTTTCACATTAATATTTGAAAAATTTCACGTTACAAGAAAAAAAAAAAACTTAAACAGCACTCACTTCAATTAATCAACTCGAACCCCAAAAACATACTCCCTCTAACAATCACCCCTCATCCGCCCCATTTTCCATCTCTCTCAATCGCTTCGTTTCAATCACACTCTCGTCACAATACACAACCTTGGGTCGTTCCAACAGGAGCATAAATAATCCAAATGGCGATCGTCCAATCTCTTAAAACTTCATTCCAAGGTTATTAGACTGACAGAGCGTGTAAGTGCGGCCCTGTCGAGGGTCAGCTCCTGTTCTTCTTATTCTCAAGAATGAACCGCGCTTTGTGTTCGAAGGGAGATTTAAGGTCTTCCTTGGAATTCCATCGGTATACGATCTGCCTTGAACGAGTGTGTCCGTATATGTGTGTTGGTGAGACGATCTCTGGCTCGATCCTGTAGACCTGTCGGATTCTACGTGGCGGTGTGAGAACCATGCTGTTCCCAGATACCACCGATCGTCCCTCGGATCTCTTCGGAGAGATGCATCTAAAAAGAAGGGGGACGAAACTTTACGTGGTTAATAGTGGCTATTAGCTCTGATATTATTCTCGAATTATTATTCTCGAAAGGTTAGCTGAAAGAGCATTGTCTCTCTCGTCGTTGTTTCTGGCCTGGCTTCTCTTCGTGGCCCTTTGTCGTGTCGCCAGATGGAGGATGCTTATTAAAATATTGGCGCTTCTTAGCACTCGTTGCTTTTGTCGTCGATGACCGGTGATGTTTCGTGAAGAGTGTTCGTGCATTTTTTTTCGTTCGAAATAATAATTGTCGAAGTAGTAAATTAAATTGTCGGTTATCATGTGTACGATACTGTTCTCCGTTGAATAACGTGAAAAAGTGGTTCGTCGAAATTATTGAATTTATTCTGGTTTTTTGATGACTGATTAAAATGACTGATAAATTTACTATAGTTATTCTGGATTTAAATAATATAAGAATGCAGTTTTTTGTGTCCTGGGAGAAATGGGGAGTGGGTAGGATGACTCTTCAGTAGCTTTTCAAGTCAAGCTGCATTCCTCGCGACTAATGCTAGGATGGGTGACCGCCCCAACGTTGGAAAAAAAATTTATATATGTAATTTTTACATATACGAGGGGGTCTAATATATAATAATAAATATAAATAATATATATAAATATATAATAAATATTGTAATGTAATAGATACATAAATAAATTATATTTATAAATAATAATAAATACTATAATGTCTAACTAATGTATAACTAATAATTGTTAGTCCCTGCCTTCCACACTTCTCGTTTCCTTGTTCGAAACAACATTCAATATACGTTCGTACGTTGAAATTTGGTCGTTAAATTTGTCGACTTTTAGAAAACTTTCAGTTTTCAATGTCACTTTACTATGAGATGATAATTCACTTGGCGAGAGGTATGGAAATATTTCTAAGAAGTAGGACTTGTGAAATATCGCAATTTAAAAATTGCTTTAAAATTCCACCGCAATCTGTTGTGTTTCTCGCTTTTTACAAACGCCTCCTTTTAAATCGATTCAATGTTTCCACCTTTTCTATCTTCATGCAAGACGAAAAAGTATACACACGAAGCGTTGATTGTACCTTTAAAAACGTATTGCACCTGTTACGAAATGCTCCCGTTTGAAAAGTGAACTCACTCGTTTTAGTTAAAACGATTGAAAGGGAATCTGCGAAACGTCCTTTCGAGCATTCAAGAATCTTGTTTGAAATTCATTTTACTCTTAACCCTTTTGCGACCAAATTATATATTTTTTTAAGGGAATATTCCCATGTGGAGGGATTGAAAAATCGATACTTTTTTAGAGTGATGAGAAATCGTCTTAAAATTGAGGCATTTGATAGAAAAAGGGCACATACGTCACGAAAATCGATTTCAAATTTTTCATTATCCTATTACTTAATAAAAAGCAATTCAATTAAATCCAAAAGAGAAGTAATATGTCCTTCATATATTATACACGTATATGACACATACCTGGGTCGACTTAAACGATTACATAGACTTACGTGCCCCTTTCCCATCAATGGCCTCAATTATAATACAGTTAATGTACACAAGCGACGAAACTTCCTCTATTTTATTATATTTTTTATTATAGAGCAATCGAATCACGAAAAATATCGTTAATAATCACGTAACAATGATTCAACCTTATTCTTTCTTGCGGGGCTGCATTATTAGGGCTGAAGGGCTCTCTAGGGCTCGAGGGCTCTTCGGGGCTCTCTGGGGCTGCATTCTGCCCGCCGGGCCGTGGGTTGAACACACCCGAGGTAAACTGTATTCTCGTCGCGAGGTGATAAACTTTTACGTTGCCGACGATCGTTAAATTCAAAGCACACCCCCCTAAATCCAAAGCCATCGTAAAAGTGACGAGGATAATTACAAGTTTTGGGGGTAATTGTCGGGTAAATGGAACCAGACGGTAAGGGTAACTGGCAAAGTCTATAGAACTTTCCACACGTTGCAAATTTCTGTTGAAACGTGCAATATTAATATTCTTTTATACGTCGTGAAATCGATGGGGGTTGTTGGGATTTTTAATGAATCGTAAAATAACGCTTCTTTCGACGAGCTCGTTTATTAATTGGAGAACGAACGTCTGTTCCCCGCTGACGTGGTCCTTTTTTCCTTTTTTTTACTCTTTCTTGTTTTATCGCGATATCGGCGAGTATTTTTCGGTGAAATGCAAACGAAGCACCAATTACATGCAATATTTCGCACCGGGTGCAATTTAAAATTCCCGCGTCTCTGTGTAGGTCGCGTTGAATCGAAAACGCATATTACTTGACAGTCTAATAAACTTTGCGCCAGAGTTTAACCAGCCATGAACACGAAATTCCCGGTTGTACGTTTAATGTTCTTGAAAGCTTTTTAACAGGACAGATTAAACTTCGTTAAAAAAGGCGGGGTCGCTCTGGAAAATATCTGTAAAAATCACGCTGAGTGACTTTTAATGACGTGAAACGTTGCGCTTATTACGTTTCTTTCTTTCTTCCTTTTACCCTCGCGATAAAATCAATCTGGTCTGACAGGTGTCACTTTTAACCTGGAAATTTATTGAGATATTAATTTGTTGCGAATTAAACGTCGGAGGTCTTGATCAAATTTTCAATATCTGTCGTTTTTAGCGAGAATAATATTTATTAACCGAAGTCTGATCCGCTGGATTTGTTACATTAAGTAATTTTCAATTTACTCACTTTGTGACAATTTCCTAATAGGGGGAAGAAAAATTTCTTTAATGGAAAAAATGGCAGAAAACGAAAGGAAGTTATTTATTATTTTAAAGACAAATTATTATTACCATGCATTTTTAAATGCACGTCAATGTCTGTTACAACATGCATTAGAAAAAAAAAAAGAAACAAGACTATTAAGTACTGTCGTTGGAAATTACGCGCGTTCGGTCCTTGGAACTCGACAATTTCCTTTTGCGTGACATTACTCTAAGATAGGATAGTTACAAGTAAAATAATTGTAAATTTCAATGGAAGCTGATAACGACAAGAAGAAGCACGTAAAACAGTTATCAAAGCGAAACGGTCAGACCACAAGTGGAACATGTGCAATTCGCTATTAGCCTAAGGTTAGCTATCACGTGTGAGAAGTTATTCCAACTCAAGTGGTTAATCAGACATCGAATGCGATACAGATTTTCTAGCATACTTTTTCATCACCAAACCAGGACAAGTACAAAAAAAAGAGGACAGAAGGGAAATTTTTTGAAAAAGTGTGTTTTTATTATAATAATTAAAAAATCACAGAAAATGAAAAATAAAATTGTAATTTAAGGTATAGCAAGAATCTACTTGGTAGCCAAGTCATATTTTTCAAGTCAAATGTTTTATTTTTCTTAATTTATTCATAAAATTCGCACACTCTTCGGAGCTCTACATTTAAAAATTAGGTCACTTCAAAAATCGAGAAATCAGAAAGCATACAATTTTAGACCATTTTACAATTTAGTTCAGTATTTCCAACGAACCTCGAAATTTGCTAAAAAAAAATATAAACTTCTTCTCATTCCACAACTTTGTCCTTTTTGTTTTGGTAAGATCATTACGTCCTTACTACAGTATTTCCTCGAATTTCCATTGAAATATTTCGGCACAAACCTACGAGATGACCAAACAGAGACAACTTCTCAGATATCCAATAATCGATCCTGATCAAGAATTCAACAAGTTTCGGCACGTTTGATCGGATAAGCTCGGGGGTTGAACACGCGACGTGGCGCAAAGAGCGAGGCTCGCGCTGGCGCCCGCGATCGAGAAAAATTAGTCCTCGATCGTTGCGGGTGGAGAAGAAATGGGAACGGGAGTTTATGCTATCGACGATGAGAGCGGGGATAATAAATCGAGGGGGATTTCGATGGTTTAACGATCACGCGACTTCCATCGGCCGGAGCTCCCGAACGACGAAGAATTTATGTCGTTGGTGTGGCGCGGGTCGCGTCGCTGAATTTCGGATCCGACTTTACGACTCCGCCGAAATGGGAACGATCGCTGGAAGAATCGCTGGCGTGGAAACGCCATCGAGCCGAGCTATCAAAGATTTAGCCCGATTCTCCTCCTTTTTCTCTCTCTCTCTCTCTCTTTCTTTCCTCTACTACTTCTCTTTCGTATATTCCTTTTTCTTTTTTTTTTTACGGTACGCTGTCAAAGGGTTGACTCGATAGTCTCGATGTCCATTACTTCGTACCAATTTATGCGATGCTTCTCGGAGGAATTTATAGGCAAGGATCCTTTGACGAAGGATCTCTATGCAGCGGCGGGAGAGAAGGGTCTATCGGCTGAAAATCGGGCGCGGGTTCTTGCTTTGTTTTTCCTTCTTTTTTTTTTTCGGGTAATGAAATTATTCGTGTCGTCGACGGGGCCGATCGCGTTTTAATTTGGAATAAGACCATTGTGACTGCATCGGCGCTTCAGCGTTGACTTTAAAAATTGACGCCTTTCGGAAGGAAAATGAAATGGGATTTATAAGATATGAATTTTTCTCATTTTCTCCTTTTCTTTTGGACGAAATTAATTGTTTTAACTTTCTATGATTGAGTTAATATTTCTGTATTTAAATTCTAAGTGAAGAGTAAATATGCAGAACAAGTTATATTCTAATTTCGACTAATTTTCCATAAATCGCAAATAACCACAACTTAACGCTTTCGCTGCGGCAGATTTTAGCAAATAAAATCTAAATAAAATTTGTTTTAAATTGAATTAAGGTGGAAGTACGTAAGGATAAAAAATTAAGGATTAAATTGCCAAAAAGCGCCAACAGTATAGTGCTGGAAAATTTTTAAAGCGCTTACAGGCGCCGATAGCAGCGAAAGGGTTAAATTTTGCATTTGTCACGATCGCGTGAATTTTGAACGATTGAACGCGGTTACAACGATTTGTAATTTAAACCAGTGAACTTTTTCGATTCTTGCATGAGAACAATGATGGAATTTTCGAGGATACGAAATTTTTCAGGATTCTCTCTTCTTTCTGTTATTTTCTACAGAATCTGACTTTAAAAGTGCAGAATGGATTGTAATACGTATTCATAGTGCGTTGCTTTCCGGGAATGCGTTTCACCGGCGAAAACAACGTGGATTTATAGGCAAATGCTGTTTGTGATTCATTCCGTGGAAAATCCTCTTGCTCGATCCTGTATTACATCATCGATTACTTAGAACAATTGCTACTGGTAATACCTTCAATTCAATTGTAAACGAGTACTTTCGCTAAACAGTTTGTAATTGTGATTAAAAAATTGCACGACTGAAGTGTGTAATTTTCTGATTCATTCAGAATTATCACACTTGAGGGAGATTAAATTCAAATAAATTAAAATGAAACGAAGAAGCTTTTTAATTAAGAGATTCAATTCAGTTTGAGGTGAGAAATACTACAGGAGAAACAGAAGGATGCAAGGTTTTATTAAAAAATTTCTAGATGCTACATTTTTCGAGATATTGAAATAAAATTTTCACAGTAGTTAGAAATTTTCTATATCTAACGATGTGATCTGGAAAAATTCCTGGAGAATCAATCAAATCAGCTCAAATCGGCTTGTGGGATTAAAAGGGTTAAGGGAGTACACTACTCTGATGCATCTAAAAATAGGGCAAATTTTGGGAATTTTTTCATGGGTAACTATTTCACGAAAAATTTCAATTTTTCCAGAGAGTACAATTGTAAATTTCTGTTCTTATCTCCAATTTTTAAAAAGTGAATATCCTACAAATTGCGCTAATTGCGAAACCTCTTCTGCTAGACTAACTGAAATAAACAATACTTTTCGATTTATATAAAATTCGGTTCATATAAAGTTTGATTTATACAAAATTCTAGCTACCACAGAGTTACTTTAATATTAACACCACCATTTCTCCAAATCGAATTACTTAAAATACCAAAAAAAATAATTAACCCCCTATAACGCCATGTGACTTGAAAGTGCACATTTTAACATTGAATTTTTATGAAGAAAAAAAAAACATTGTTGAAAATAGTTAGATTAAACGAGACGATAGAAATAGTCGAGGAAGTGAAATGAAACTGTGAGTCGAAGCAACTATAAATCCATTGACGCTAATCGACCGTTGCTATTACCAATGTCACTGATCGACGCCATTGGACGTGTCGATGTGATTCAAATGTCCTCCCAGCTTTCTAGATCCCTCCTTGAAATCGCGTTGGCCTGTTGCCAATACGAAGAAGGTATCCACGACCAAATCGTTTAAGCGATCGAGCTTCTCACGATTAACGAGTTTGCGAACAATCGCCATCGAAATCGCTTCGTTGCTCGTTACTTTTACATCGTGAACGCGTTCGCGTGAAATATTCGGCGCGGGCTATAGATTTCAAGGTAAAATAATTGATAGCTTTTAAGGAAAATATTATTTACTCGGTGCAAGAGAGAAGTGTAGGCGGGAAGTTTTAGTAATTGTTTGTTTGATTGATGAACACCTTAATTCTTTTCGCTTGTCAAATCATGCTTATTGGAAAATAATTTATTTCTTATTATCTCACTTTTAGATTCTAAAATTGTCAGAGATTTTTGAACTTCTTTCGTAGTGATAAATTATTGGAATTGGTATTTTTTTTCTTATTACTTCACTATAGATTTTAAAATTATGAAGGATTTTCAACTTCCTTTTGTCATAAAGAATTGTCGAAATTAGTTTTTTTTCCCCTATTATCTCACTTCTAGATTTTAAAATAATAAAGGATTTTCCAATTCCTACTGTCACAAAGAATTACCATAATCTCGGTATCTATGTCAAGAGAGCAGACAAGAGGAGATCGTTTCTAAAGATTCTCCTTCCATTTCAATTTCACCTTTCAACTTGAAGTGGCAATTAAAGTTAGAAACCAATTCACCTTGCTAAACCACCTAATCCCAAATCTCAAATTATCCTGGCGAACATTTAATTCTCTGTTAGTAATTCTACAGTAGAGATGCTAGCAAAGGTGAGCCAGTTTTTGATGGCCCGCTTACAAAATACCGTCTCGTGTATATTCCGCTTGGTATAATTTCGCGACGTTCATTCAAAGTTCCACCCTTTTACGCGTCTATATGTACACATACATATACGTGCACGCACAATACAAGTTGACGCGTCCACGCGATGATTCGCTCTCAAAGCAGGGGCGTTTCGCTTCTTTTCAATGAAAACGAGAGAGAAATTCTGTGGAGAAAAGTAGGAGTAGGAGATCCGAGCGCAGGAACAGGTAGGAAGAGGCGTGCGGCTTGGAGGTAAAGCGCAGAGAATGCGAGATTGAGACACCGGAAACGGAAACCATTAATGGCGTTCACGGCAAGTACCGTGAAGTGGATGGAGCTAGATAGACGAAGAAAAAGGGAAAGAAAGGGAGAGACGAGTATACAGGGTGTTTCACCAAACCTCTTACAAGTCGATAGATCTAAGAACCTACCAATGTTATCAGAATAATTTCTATTTTAAACATCGTCGTATGAAGAATCCTTCTATAATACGCAAACGAAAAAGATCTAGCTCCATTTCAAGCGCAGAAAACGGAGGATGACTTCAGATTTTCAAATGGAACGTGGGGTAAATTTTTATGTACTCACATAGTGCTCAACAAAATAATTAACTCTTGTTTGAAACGTTTTTCAAAATTTTGCACCTATCAAAAGTTATGGTAGCTTGAAATGTCTGTGGGGCTGCATTTTCGTAGCGCCCTGGTGCAGAAAATTTAAACCGTTGTAACTTTTGACGCGTGCAATATTTTGAGAAACTTTTCAAGCAAAAGTTACTCATTTTATGAAGCACTGTGTGAATATATAAAAATTTATCCTACTTTCCATTAAAAAAATTGAAGTTACCCTAAATTTCTCATACTCGAAAATGCACTAGATCTTTCTTTCGTTCACATACTATGAAAGGTCCTTTTAGACGACAAAGATAAACCAAAAATCACCTCGAACAGATTTGGCGAAACACCCTGTACATACATCTAGGCGGAGGGAAAATGAGCGAGTGTGCAGGACTTAAAACGGGATAGAAAAAGAGAGAAGGGTAAAATCGTGCAGCAGCCAAGGGGAAGAAGGTGGAGGGAGGTGAGTTGCACAATGCCATTGTGAATTCGTAACCACGCTTTCTGCCCTCTTTTTCTACAGTCCTTCTGCCTCGCCAAGCCGTCTTCTATGCGTCTTCTCTGGCCAGTTCTAACGGAGTATATACCAGAGAACCCCTCGACGCGTGTCGCGTTCGCACGTATTTACTCGTTTTTAATCCTTTCCCTTAAAGGGCACTCCCTTCATACTTTCTCTGTCGCGCGGCCCTCCAGCTCTTTCTCACCCTGGAGCATCGAAAATTTCGAACAGCCCCACTTGTCTCGCGAGAGGTGGAGGGAACTTGAAACTACAGGTGAAGTTCTGTTTCGGTGTTTTGGGAGAGAAGAGGACTTTGAACTATTTCGGTTGGTAAATCTGTCGATGAAATGGTATGTCGAAGTTAGGGAGTTTGTCTTAATCATCTCGTAGGACAAAGTTTGTTTTGTCGTGGCGTGTGCGGGCTGTGGTGGTTTATAAACCGTATCTTTTGCGACTAATAGAGAGATTAACCTGGGAAAATAGTAGTTCTATGCAGGCGAGGGAAATTAGTCTTATCGAATATGTGTTGGAGTACAAGATTGATCAGACAGTATAAAATTATGACGTGAATTAATAGCAAACGAAAGTGTTGCGATAAACTTTTGGCGAGATGATCATCGACTTCTCAGAAGATAAAAAGTACTACAATTTTTCTTAGTTGTCGAATTAAAAGAATTCCTATTTACATCTCTGTTATCTCTAAAGTATTTTTTTCTTTTAATTATCTTAGATCTTTCACCCTTTTCTAAGATTAAAGTATAATCTTAGTTTACAAGATTATAGTATATTCTCAGATTGGAGAATTCTCCCAGTAAAATATTTTTATTCTTGAAATTGCATTCTTTATAAACTTAATAAAGAAAAATATAAAATTTCGGAGGATAATGTTATTCTGAATTTTCGTGAAATTTCGAAAATTTAGTCAAACGAAAAGTATTGTACAAATCACCTAGTAGTAGCAGACGAATAACGAAAGGGTTGAAGCTCGATCGGTAATCGTAGAATTAGCAGTAGTAATAATGAAATCGAGATAAAGTATATATTAACCGAGGTTTAAACGCGAGAAGGCAATTTAAATTACATCCGTGGTGCCATAAAGAGAGTGATATACCATTTGAAATCTTCGCGAGGGTTCTTCGAATGTCCGCGAGGAATAAAGTAGGAGGAAAAAGTAGACGTAGAAGTTTAGTGCACGCGACATGTTCCATGTTCACTTGTTGCATGTCAATAACGTTTAATGACACCTAAGTCATCGCTTCCAGCGCATTAAATGCAACGCAGCCGTAAATAGAGCGGCTCGTAAAATGCCATTCGCGCCATTAATTCGCATACACTTACAAATTGCCCTGGTGAACCGGCGCATGCACTAAATCACGCGAGCTTGATAAAGAAAGTGCACGGTACGCTTTCGCGGCTTTGAAAAAGCTACGTTGATCGTTCGCCTCGTAAATCGCACGAAAATTCGATTCTTCTTGTCATATTCTTCGCTTTCTTCTTACAATAAAAACGTTCGAATAAATCAGTCGATAAATGAAATAAATTGTGTACTTCAAGCTTATTTGAAGTTAGTATCTTTTTGTTGTTATCTCATCTCTAGATTGCACAGTGATTCCAAAATTTTGGCTGGTATTGTGTATATAAAAATTTGTGATTGTCTTGAAAATTGATTAATCTTTCTTTCAATTCATTTCAATTCAAGGTTGGTACGAATAATAATTTTTGCAGTTTACTCGAAGCAAAGAAAATTATAACATATCCAAAGTTTCAAGCAAAATAAACTATATTCAAATTTAATTTTTAAAATTTTCATTGTCAAACTTAATTTTTTAAATTTCAATTTTCAAATTTAATTTTTAAGATTTTAATTTTCAAATTTAATTTTTTAAATTT